>NC_056730.1:1086118866-1086176366 GCF_019279795.1 Protopterus annectens | reverse complement strand
TGGACCCGGGGCCTCTACCAGGTGGGGTGGGAGAGGTGGATCTGCCAGGATCAGCCTTCCTAAACATGCTATGGAGTGTGAATTAACAAGGTGTATTGGTTAGTCATGAACAAAACATTTCAACATTAGTCAAAACAGCATGCATGGGTGTTCCAATTGACCCAGAACAATGGAATTGTAACAGTAGCATGGTAAACAGAACACATGCAAAAATGGAATAGCAGTCAGGATTGCAACTGCATGCCGATTATATTTATGGCAACAGTTCAACAACAATGGTTATTCAACAAGGTATGTTAGTATGCACACAATTTCACATATAATAACCAAAATGGAACAAAGGTCCCAACAGTAGGTTTTGGTAACAACATACCCATATTACATTTTGTGCAATTATTGGAGCAGATGAGTAGTGGGGGAAGAGGAAATAATTCCATTAACAACTGCATTCAGTGATACTTCTCAATACACTACTGTTCAATTCTCTACAGTTCTGCCCTCACTTAACCTCTACCTGGGCAATGGAGCTACTACAGCACATACACACCTGTGCATATGTGCACCTGGAGTACTATGGGGCAAGGTATGACAACTCTATGTACATAAGTATAGGGGACTCAAACCTGTCATACTTACTGGTACAAGTAATAATGTGTTACCTATCCTGCTGTTCTGTAAGTGTGCTTTTGGCATACTTGTACTGTGATGTTATCTGGGTGCAGGTTTCTTGGCAACAGGGAAAACTATCCATGGCAGCATGACACTTGAGAGGCTTGTGTTGGTCAGACTGCATAGTGTAGATGGCTAGCCTGCTTCCATTTGTTGAGCTGGGGCTGCTCAACAGAACATTTGTACACATTTCATACATATACCCATCATACTGCTTCTGCAAATATTTCTTTGCCTGTGGGGAAAATATCTGTTCACAGTAGATTAGTGTCCCTACCAATATTCAAGTTTACAGCTGTAGAACTAGAAAGACATGTTAGTAGAAGTCCCTGGATTCGAACTGTGGTGTGTGTGTGTGCAAAAAGTAACTACAGACCTAGTCCTTATCAGAATGAGCTACTGGGGAAATTATGTCTGTTATTTGAGTTATTTCTATCTAGTACATACTTTTCTACACACTACTTTTTTATCAGATGTTTTTTATTTGTTTTCCATAATAACTACAACAAAAATCAGAACAAAAAACTGTTGATGTTACTGTTTACACAATATGAACATATTATTAAAACTAGACATTTGGACATTTTAATAAAACATACTTCAGTTTAGAATCAAGTCAACACACACACACTACTTTTGCAGTCTGCACCTGTTAGTGTCTCACACTTTCCTGTACATTCAGAACTATATACAGCTAAAATGCAAAGGTTAACACAAGGCAATGCTGGCAGGAACACAGTACAATTACTGAAGAAAATATTTACTTTTGCATTTTGTCAGTTACTTCAGATCCACATTCTGAACTATGCAGACAAACCGTGCTAAATCACTTCACCTCAGTTATGCATGTTGCAGGAGCTACCCAATTGTACTTTTCAGATACAAGACAAATGAAAGACTGTGGTAGTCAGCTTTATTATTTTTGACATAACACTTTCTATAACTCAGAAATCCACAGCTAGTATTACTGCACGATCTGCACAGGAGGACTGCTTCTCATTTGTTACTGTTACAGTAGCCTTGACACAGCAGTTTCTTAGCCAGGTTCTTTCAGACAGCCCAATACATATCCTACTCATCCTCTCCTCAATTGTACCCTGTTTGCTACAACACTCTGTATTACATAGCATCTGGCCCTACTGAGTTCTAACACTGGCAGCCTGACACATGCATTTATTCAGTACATTTACAGCACAATTATATACACAGACTGTACTACCTTTACTATTTATGATTTATTACAGCAGATATTAAGAATATTTCTGTACTCACTAAACTTTCGGCGTAGTTGGACCAAGTGCTGTGCATGGGCATCTATGTTCACAGCCCTCTCAGCGGCAGCTGTATGAAGAAAGAATACACGATAAGCACACATGTACAGTAACATATACAAATTTTAAATAATTATTTACAAATACACAGACTGGATACTTACAAACTTCTTGGACCTCCTGCGCTCATGCCTCTTGGATCCACTGGGCCAGTTGTTCACCCCTCCTATGCTTTAGGTCATCATAGTGATGATGCACCTGCTCACCAGTTTGGGAAATGCCAGTGGCACTGGTGAGATCGAGTGCCAGATGGTCCCAGGCCTCTGCTTTGTACTGGGAGCTCTAGTACTGGCCCTGCAGCAGTCTAACTTCATAGTCTTTGATAGGGAGTCCAACCATGACCCTGGACTCCTGGATGCCCCAGCGTTGCACCCTAAAGCGAACACCCTCTCCTACACCTGACATTGTCGCTGTCCTGATCAGAAGAGATATGGCTGTTTTCCCACCTGTACAGTTTAAATAAGGCCATTTCCCCCGCACTTTTCCATGATTGGCTGATTTTCATATATGCTAAGCTACGCTTAACTCTGCACAAATTCTCTTAGCAAGGCTTAAACCAGCTAAGCAAAGCCTACAGCTGCTAAGGATTGCTTAAAATTTCATGCTTAAGCAATCCTTAGCTAGTTTCAGCAAAGCTGTGGCAGACTTAGCTGGCTGCAAAACAATCATTTAAAAAAAAATAGAAACTTTTTTTTATATTTCCATATGGTATTTTCCCAGCCCTATACTACCATACATGAGGCATATGACTTACAAATATCATTCCAATTCATAAAAAAATATTTACAACTGCTTCCACACACACTAAACCAGAGATCTAATGAGTACTCTACATCAGCAACAAGATTGTCTTTTTCACAATTCTATATGACTCTCAGACAGCATTTACGCTGGGATCAGCAAAGCACTGCAGCACACAAACCCACTGCACTTTGCTTAAACTTTCTTTTTTATTGTAAAAAAAAATAAAAAAGAAATATTAAATTATTACATATATTTATCAGCAGGCTGCAGGCATGTAGGGTAGGGATCTGGCCATTTCAGGGACAGTCATGTACTGTGCAGGTTACTTCTTAGGGATCGTGCGCTTACTTTTTTTATTTTTCTTATTTCAGTGTCCACGGACACTGACATGCTCAGTTTTAGATTTCAGACACCGAAATAATGCATAATATTAGAGCCAGGCTCTAATATTATGCTACATCCTTGTTTGAAAGTGCCGTAAGGCAATTTCTGAGTGCAGAGGGCTTTTTTTAAGTGTCCGTGCAGGACTTATACACACCCCCTGCACTCGTACACAGATTGTGTAGGTCCTACATGGAACAGTCCATGCAAGAATAGACTATTCTTGCATGGACTGTTCATGAATCCGGGGGACTGTCATTAGCATTTTATTCATCCAGCTGATACCTTTCATATGAGGATAAGCAGGTCTGTCTGTGCTACTTGGTTGTTGAGATATTTACATAAACATGAAATTTATGACAATATAAATAAATATTATATGAGCAACAATTAATCTCTTTACCTACACTAGACAGAGATCAAATATCAATACAGTTGTGTTTTCAGTTATATAAACTTTAAAATTAAATCTTTCAATACACTGTTATGTAGTATGGTTTTGGAAGTATTAATGCAAATATGAACAAGCAACATTTAATGCCTAGGGGGATCAGTGGGCTCTAACTGAAGAAGCACCTGGAGGAATTACTCAGCTGCAATGAGTTTTCTGCCTTGCTTCATTGGAATCCTCAGTAGTGTGCTCGCATTCCCCTCAGCAAAAGTTACATGCTGTGTCTTGGCCAGCCTCCAATCAACCCAAGACTGTCTTGTTGCCCTGCACTGTGAGACCCTGCATTGGTGGAAAACTAAAGTGCTTTCAGCTACACTAGTTCCCCTCAGTAAAAGTTATATCCTGTGTCTTGGCCAACCTCCAATCAACCCAAGGCTGTCTCATTGCCCTGCAC
The DNA here is from genome assembly GCF_019279795.1 of Protopterus annectens. NCBI lineage: Eukaryota > Metazoa > Chordata > Ceratodontiformes > Protopteridae > Protopterus > Protopterus annectens. Next base: position 1,086,172,396 of record NC_056730.1, on the reverse strand, counting down.
TGTGAGACCCTGGATCGGTGGAACACTAAAGTGCTTTCAGCTACACTAGTGTGTGTTAGAGTTGTATTTAATCTGTCCTCCAAACTGAAGACTGTTTCCCCTTTCACTGTATGCGTGCACACTACTGCCCCCCCCCCATTTCTCTCTTCCTATAGTACTCCTAGGTCAATTACTTAAAACTACTTTCTCTTGGAAAAAGTTTACCTATGTATCTGCAGCCCATACTTCTTTTGTTTTTCCCTGCAGAAGTGGTGGTCCTTTTCACCACTCTGTACTAGATTAGTAGTATAACATTTGTAGTTATTAGGTAAATACTGCACCACACTGATCTGCAATTAACTTAGCTTCGTTTTCCTGTTTTCTTTTTAGCAACTGGCTTAGTCCAGTTTTTCTGACTCTCAGCCTTGCATTACTTTGTATCTATCCCTTCCCTCACCTTGAACCTGCACACCTCCCCACCCACTCCTGCTTAATTCCAGAGGTATCAAAAAGCCTGCTGTAGAAAGGCACCATCTTTTGACTTAGCTTTTCTGCCTTGCTTCATAGGAATCCCCAGTAGTGTGCTTGCATGCAAGTTGCCCACTGCCCTCTAGGTGGCTCCATACTATTATTTATTTATTTATTTATTTCAGTTTGATTACCGGGGAGGTCCACTGGGCATTGATAGCCCGTTTTCAGTCGAGGCCTGGGGAGAAAAGCTCCAAAACAAGAAATTATTACAGTTCAAATATTTTGATTACAAAGGTAATATCAATGAACATGCAAAGTCATAGGCATTGTGAATTACAAAAATAATTTCAATGAACATGCAAAGTCATAGGCACTCTGAATTACAAATATCAGGTAGTTACTACAGAAGAAAACAGTAACAATTCCAGTTTTGTTTAGGGAGAAAGGCAACCCATGATGAATACGTTTTACTATGTAGTTCACTAAGCACAATACTTTTAAAAGGGATAGGAAGAAGAATAGGAGGAGGTCAGTCTGGGGCAAATGGAGTAGAAAGTTTAGGATTTGTAGGCAGAAGAGTGCAGTTGCAGATTCTGTTATGATAGAGGTAGGAGTGAAGCTGAGTTTTGAAATTATTTAGGTTGGAACATGTCCTAAGTGACAAGGGCAGGGCATTCCATTTTTTAGCAAGTGTAAAGGATAAGAGAAGCTGGCCAGCAGGGGTGCTGGGGTTTTTGAACTGTGATCAGGTTGTGTTGAGAAGATCTAAGTGGTCTGAGGGGGGTATAAGGGTGCAGAATATTAGAAAGGGCAGGGCATTTAGAGGGGTGTAGAAGTTTGAAGGCTGTGGTGAGTTGGATGAGGTTGAGTTGATTGGGAAGTTCAAGCCAGTTTAGGGAGTGAAGGGAGGAGCAGTAATGAGAAGAGGATTTGGCGTTAGTGGCAAATCTAGCGACTTTGTTGTAGCATAGCTCTAGTTTGGTGGTAAGAGAGGATGCAAGATTAGTGAGCAGGGGGGCACCGTAAGGAAGGAGGAAGGTAGAGGCAAGGGTTAGTCTGGAATGAGGAGAGAGGAAATGGTTGTTTCTATACAGTAGACCTAGTTTTATGTGCGTTTTTTTGATGTTCAGTTGGATATGGGAATTAAATTTTAGTTGATCGTCGATTGTGACACCAAGAAGTTTGAAGGAGCGTACGATTTCGATAGAAGAGTTATTGAGGCTGGAAATTTGGAATGACTGTTTGTTTTCAGCTACACTAGTGTGTGTTAGAATTGTATTTAATCTGTCCTCCAAACTGAAGACTGTTTCCCCTTTCACTGTACGCAGTATTAGTGCATCCAAGTGCCCCACCTTCCCACTAGGTGGCTCTATACTATTAGCTTTAGGGTCTCTAATTCCCTTTACCTCTTCTTCATCGAATCCCCCTAATACAGTTCTTATTCATTGCTATTGTTCTCTCTCACACTGTGGTCCCAGTATAACCATAGAAATATTTCCTTATATCACTCTGCTGCTGCCTCTTACCTTCTTATATATCTCACCACACTTACCGTCAGACTTCAGCACTCCACTGATTGTTCTCTTCTTCTTCTTTTGGCTCTACCCACTCCGTTCGCCCAACGGGCTCACTCCGCTCCCCTATCCTGCCCCCAATTCTCACCCGCCCCCAGGTGACCTACACTTATTATCACCATGCCACTCCTCATCTGACACCACTCCCACTCATCAGAATCAATAAGCATTAACCAATCACTGACAGGACCCAGCCCTATTACTCCAACTCTCTCTCTTCTCTCGCTATATGCTAATTATAAACACCCCAACTCTATTTTAAACAAACATTACTCAAATACCCCTACAATGCCTCCACATACTTTTAATAAATCTTGAAACTCAAAGCCTATTTACTGCCTAATACCCCCACTTATAATTCTCTATCTTCTCACAGCCTGTGAATACCAACCCCTCCCTGGCACCCACTACTCTAGAACCTAAACCAGTACTACTAACCAGCCACATAATTCTAACCAACCACTACCCCACCTCTCATCAAACTCTTCTAATGCAAAAACTCAACATCCCATTCGTGCTTCATATATTAATCCTAGAATTAAATACTACCACAAACTCTTATTAAAACTCCAGAAACTTGCTATTAGATTACTACTTAACCTCATAGTGGATGGTGACATCCACCTTAACCCAGGTCCAACCCCACCTGTTACTATCAGCCCCACAAATAACACCCATACTAGCATACAAAACTCAAATAATACCCCAACTCACTCTTAGTGTGTCACCTAAACATTAAAAGTATAAACAAGAAAATTCACTATTTACATGCCCTCCTAGATGTCCACTCCCCTGATATACTATGCCTTACCGAGACCTGGCTCAAGCCTACTACCATTGATAATGAGATTATACCCCCAGGGTACAATATATTAAGACTTGATCTTATCTCTAAGAAAGGAGGGGGGTTAGCCATCTTGTATAAATCCACTCTGGAAGTATCCAAAGCTAGTACCCCAAATGCCTTATTTACTAACAATGCAGAAATACTCATCACAAAGTTCCAACTCAACAAACGCAAATCTATAAACATTGCATGTATCTATATTCTCCCAGGTGACAACACAAATATCTTGGAGGGTATCCTCCAATTGCTCTCCAGTAACTGCCCCCAGGAAAGTATTATTCTCGGGGATGTTAATATCAACTGGAATACTTGCCCTTCAGACTTCCCCTCCACCCATATAAATTTGCATGGCTTCTCCCAGATGATATCTTCCCCAACCAGAATCAATAAGCCTAACAAAAAAGAAAGTATCCTAAACTGGATATTAATAAACAACCTACCCCAGATATATAAAACAGGCACGCTACCTGAAGACTTTAGTGATCACTTTCTGACCTATATAATCAGGAAAAGAAATGACATCTCTCAACAATCTTCCTTTAAAACCATTAGAAGTTGTAAGAACTTTATTCAAACTAAATTTTGGAATGAATTTAACACATGTGACTGGTCCAACCTATGGCTACTTCCACTAGATGAAGTGGTCTAATACTTTAACTCTACATTTCTTGCTATCCTGGATAACCATGCTCCCCCATGCACTATCAGAACCAATAACAAAGTAGCACCATGGTTGTCCAATGATACAAGACAAAAAATTATTAGCAGAAACAAAGTGTGGACCTCCTGGAGAACCACTAAGTCCCCAAAAGACCACCTTATATGTAAACAGTGGAGAAATAATGCAAAAAAGTCTATTATGATAGGCAAAAAGAATTACTACTGTAATCTGCAACAAAAGCACCAAAATCAACCACAAAAATTCTGGTCAGGCATAAACAAACTTCTCCACCCAGGCCAATCAATTACCCATACCTCCTTAACTACCCTCCAGCAACCTCCTAAAATTGTTGCTAACACCTTTAACTCTTTCTTTACAGAAACTGCGCAATCCCTAGCCAGTAAGCTATCTCCCTGTATCCCAAGTACTACCAACCCCACACCTGATAATAAGATCCCCTTTAAGCTTGATCCAGTACCAACATCTTTTATTAAGTCCCTACTTAAAAAACTGAAACCTACCACCCTTTCAGCAGACCTACTACCTGCAGAATATCTCTAAAAAGGCGCTAATGAAATAGCATACCCCATATCAATTTTAATCAATAGAACTATCCACGTAGCCTATATCCCCCACATCTGGAAAATCTCCTACCTTGTTCCTCTTCATAAAGGGGGAGATTCCACTGAACTTTCAAATTATAGGCCTATAGCCATTCTGTCTCTCTTGGCTAAAATAATGGAAAAATGTATCCACAAGCAATTTATTGCCTATCTGAATCAAAACACTCTCCTAGCCCCCTCCCAGCATGGATTTAGACCTTGTCATAGTACAACCTCAGCCCTTCTCTCCTTCTCCCATACAATAAATCAAACCCGTAATGACAACAAGCTCTCCTCAGCCCTCTTCTTTGACCTATCCAAGGCATTTGATATGGTAAATCATCAGCTACTCTTAAACACATTAAAATCACTCTCCAAAGATATCCTAGCAATTACCAGGTTTCATTCTTACCTAAGTGACAGACAACAAGCTGTACTATAGAAGAATAACCTATCGTCCCTTTTACTAGTCACCCTTGGAATCCTACAGTAATCTATATTAGGTCCCCTCCTATTCTCCATATTCATTAATGACCTGTACAAAGTCATCCCTGATGCAACTTGTATTCAGTATGCATATGACTCAACCCTAATCTGCTCTGCCACCTCCCCCACAGATTTACAGTCCTTGTCCCAAATAACTTTCAACAAAGTAGAGAACTGGCTCACTGGTCGCCAACTACTATTAAACACAAATAAAACCAAACTATTAATCTTTTCCTCCACTCGCGAGGTCCCCTCACCACCTCTCACCATAATATCTAACAATGGTACCATAATTTCCCCAGAACCTAGTACTAAACTACTGGGAGTGATCATCGACAACAACTTCAAGTTTGATGCTCACATAGACAAAACTATTAAAACAGTTAATAAAAAATTAGGCTCTTTATACAGGATTAAACCATTCCTAACCCCATCTGTTATAACTGTTATTGCCCATACATATCTGCTATCGACCCTTCTTTATGCCTTACCTATCTTCATAAACCTAAGCAAATCAAACCTCAATAAATTAATTAAGTGCTACAATAACATTGCCACATTTGCCACAGGATCAGCTTATAGAACCCATCACTGCCTTAATCTTCAATTGTTAGACTGGCTTGAACTACCCTGTCAACTGCAATATAACCAACTAATAGTTGTTCACAAAATCCTCTACCAGCCAGACAGTACACCCATACTGAAAAAATATTATTACCCCCTACAGTAACCTAAAATCCCTTCACTCTTCCAGAAAATTGCTTGTGCAAACTGTTAAAACCAACAGTTCACCTGGTGAATCACTATTCTCCAACTCTGCTGGTAAAAACTGGAACTTACTTCCTGCTGAACACACCACTGACCCCTCCTTATCCCAATTCAAAAAATCCCTTAGGAAATACATAAAAATGCAGTGGCTTTCTCCCTGTACAAACCCTGACTAAACCCCACTCAAACATAATTCATAAATAAGAACCTCATTAGAGGAATAAAACTCTGACTTGCTAACTGTTTAAAATTCTGTGTATTACCCACCTACTGGAAAGATTTAAAGTTAACACTACACCATGTATGATAACCACCTTTAATATATGTGTTTTCCTTTTTCAGATGAAATATTTAACTATTTCTTTCTCGGCTACTTGCTTCCAACCTTTGCTGTGTGTATGTGAGAAAAACATGTACCTGTGTGTACATATCATTAAACAAATCTCAGTTTTGTGATAACCCACTGTAATAATTTTACTGTAATTACACTTGTTTTTGTACATTTGGAGCTTTTCTCCCCAGGCCTCCATTGAAAAAGGACCTGTATCTAGTCGGACTTTCCTGGTTAACAAATGTAAAATAAAATAAATAAAAATAAATAAGTTAATAGAGCACTGTGTTGTATACCTTTCTTAATAGCTTAAACATGCTCATAAATGCAATCACTAGACTTTCTGCAGTTTTTTTACATAAAAGTATTGCAAACATTGCAAATTACTACATAAACTATGGAAATAGAATTGCAGTTGTAATGATCATCTTCAAAGAAAAAAAAAGCTAAGGGTTGCATGAACATTGTTAGCCAACAAAGTGACATTTGGTAGAGAAGGGTAATCTATTCTGACTGAATTCATTCTCTAAAAAGCTCTAAAAATTATACCCACTGCTATTAAAACTCTAGTGGTGCAACCATCACTTGTGTACACTTTAGCATTGTTTTGTGACACCTTTAAGTTATTTCCCAGAATACCTTTGATAGAATTAATATCTGCAGGTGATGGCCATACTGATGTTATAATTTGATTGAACCATCTAAATGTCATAAAAACTTATATTATGAGACAAACTGGTGATGGTTTCATGAATATCACTACATCCTTTTTTTTTGGGTGCTGTAAAAATGCTTTCAGACTTTCTGTTGTATGCATTGTTAATAAATATGAATTTCTAGATGTACCAAAAAATCATCTCCAGAAGGTGGCAGCCTAAAAGCCAGATCTGCTTTTGTAGAGGGATACATCCCTACCACGACCCAGATTAACTGAGTTCAATTAGCAGCTCAGGAGCTGAAGAAACTGGCCAATAAAGAGAGTGAAATGAAGAAGCAATGTCTGTACACTTTCTTCTTTGGTTGGGTGGTGAGGTGAAGGGCAGTCAGGGTTGGTTTGCCCAAACAGCAGATGAGATATAGAATTTCTTATGGAGACGAGAGATCATCAACAGTGCTTGTAATTCTTGGGGAAGAGGGAATGACTGTGTGAGAGGACTTCTCTTACAAAAATGGAAACTGCAAGAAAGCCCCAACCAAACTAGAGTCTTCAGTGTGTAATACCCATAGCCGGTCTTAAGCATAGGCCAACCAGGTGCCTGCCTAGGGCTCTGCTCTAGCAGTATTCATTTGCATTTTATTTATTTATTCTTTTTTGTAGTAAAGAAATGGTTTCTTTAAAATGTGATGAATGAATACACAAAATAAGCTGAAGAGTAAAACAAACTGTGAGAAAAAAGAAGAAAAAAGCCATCTGGATGGTATAGGTAGACCAGGATGGAGGTGCCGGCTGATTTTTTGGGGGGATACTGGGAGTCCCTTTGCCTGGGGCACCAGTTGATCAAAGTGTGACCCTGGTAATATCTTAAGCTTCCTGTAGTAGAGACACATGAGATACATGCCAATGACTCCTTAAAGGCATACTAGTGTTTCATTTACATGGCCTCTGAAATCTTATGATGTTTTACTTTTAACTTTTTAAAATGACATAAAAAAGGCATTTTCTTTCTGTTACTTTTTGGAGTTATTATGCTCTAGCTATATAAAGTGGCTATTCTGATTCGAAGATATGTAGATTTTGCTTTATTTTTCTTCACTATAACTATATTTGTTAAGTTTAATAAACTAGTATTTGTATTTTCTGTATGCTGAGCAGCTGCTGGCTACTTCCGAATACTGAGTCATGTGATCCTATATGTTGCTGATGCAATAAGGTGACAAACAGCTTGTAATGGATAGGCCTTTTGACTGCAGTCTGAAGCAGATTTCAACACATAAAATTAAACACATTTCAGTGCAATCTATCAGTCATTTATTCACTTAGACAATCAGGCAATAGGTAATTACCTACATGCATTTATATTCAAAATAAAGAGTAACAAAATAAAGATGGAGCAGGATGCGATTACTAGTAATGTACACAATGCTTGGCATACAGTGTAATAGAACAGGTATCATGCCTTAATAAATAGTAGGCTACCATGGGATGATTACTCAGGAATAAAATTAAGGGTATGTGAATCACTGCGATAATAGCCTACATTAAAGTATGTTTGTGTATGTCACGTATCAACTGGATTGGTGCTGGAATTAAAAATGTTCATTGAATTGAATGAAATTCTCAAAAAAGCTGATACTCCACCTGCATGTGAGAGTAAGTACTGCAGCTAGTACCTGGTGGGAAACCAGAATACCTGCAGTACTGTGCTCCATAAACAAGTTTAACTGTGCTAGAGCCACTCAAAGGTATGGCTCAGCTGAGCATGAACCATCTTCAATTTCCTATAGAGAGGGCTCATAGTGTTTTTTCAAGAATAAATTCAATTTCTTTGTGGGCTAATAGAGCTGTAACCCTATCTGATGTATTACCCAGGAAGAATGCAGGCATGATGGCCACGTCACCCTTAAGGTAGAGCTTCTGCACTGAGCATACATTAACTATGCAGCTCCACCTGCATTTAAGACCCACCTTGCTGACAGAAGTACTAGGTCTGACATAATGATGGGGATGCTTCTCCAGAGAGCATTGGCCAGACTCAGCTGACCTGCCAAGTCCTGAGAGTATGTTTGGGCTACACAAAAAAGCAAGTAATGAGATTCAATAATATAAAAGCAGTGGAATCTCGGTAGCTGTTCCTGGCATTTTGAGATTTTCTGCAATTAAATACCTTGAGAAATGGACCTGCACATATGACATTATCAGAAAGTACCACCACCAGTTAACACAGAATCAGGAAGTAATTGGACTACTGCTTAGCATACAGTGCATACAAACACACTTTTTATAACTAGCAAATGCAGGTCCACTGATATAACTAAAGTGAAACCTCCATATTTTAGGAACAGAAAGTCCAGTTTACTTGGTGAGAGTATAAATATAGCAGAAAAAAGTGGCAAAAAACAACAACAAAAATCTTTCCTCTTAATCATTAAGTTTTTTGGGGTATATTCAGACCAATAACACCAAACCCGACTACTTGTAGATATCCCACATTTCAACCCTTTCTGAAATAATCAGTACAATGTAAGTGGACCTTTTGAGTATATTTAGAAAGACACAGCTTAAAATCAAAACCAATGTCTATAAACATTAGGGTGCCTGCAAAATATCCAAAACAATATCCAAATTGAAGGGTAAAAAGATCATAGAGAAAAAACATTCAATAAAAACTCCAATAAATACCCAGCAAAGCTAGAGTCTTCACAGTGTAATAACATAAACCTTCTGTAATGTTGGTCCATGGGATATACACAAATGTCACTTAAGGACATACCAGTGTTTCAGCTACATAGCTTCGTCATGTTCATGACTTTTAAATTTTTAAGTCTTAACGGGTCATTTGCAATATATCACATGGGCCTCTACTACACAGCGGGAGGTAAACTCTTTGCTTGCACGTCTTGCTTGCCATGCCTTGAGTTTGATGCAAGCATGTGTAGAGGGAGCAAGACCAGGTAGGTCTCAATGATCAAAATGTAATTCCTCAAAGTAGAATGACAGCAAGTCTCAGTACCTGTTCTTCCCATCTAGGAAGAACAAGCCACAGGGATCTTACCTCCTCAAAGAACAAACAGGCAGTTTTGGTGGTTAAAGGGGAGAAATGGTTCATTCTCTTCCTAAAAAAGCAATGCCAACCTTGAAAACCCACCTTTCTTATTCTTTATAATAATATTTTAACATAAAAAAGATGGCACTGCATACCCTAATATACTGTTAAACAAATTCTTAAACACTTTCACAACAATCTAATATTAGGATGTATTTGCAGACAACAACAACAAAAAAAATCAAAGGAATAATTGGCATTCACAATAAACTCTCCAAACAAATGAACCTTTCCTTATCAAATGAGAAATATGCAAACAAAAATGGCAATAAAAATAATACACTCATTGTAAAATAAGTTATAAATTCCTGTTTCAAGAGGTCATTATCAAAGTGGTGAAGCCTGGAGCAATAAATGCCTCTATAACTGATAATATTGTTAAACATTAATATATATATATATATATATATATATATATATATATATACATATATATGGGTCTCCTGCTTGTCGAAAGTACACTTCATCGACAAACAGAAGGACTAGCCCACTTCCGCGAAAGTGCACTACATCGAAAGTGCACTTTCGTGAAAGCTAATTTGCAGAATTGCATTACAATGGGGATAAGGGAATATATCCTTTTCTCCACTATAGTGCAATCTTGGAGTTAGTATATTTAAGTAGGGGAGTGTGGGGGGTGGAGTCCCCAACAAAGGGGGGTGCAAGGGGCTTGCCCCCCCCTGCATAAATCTGATTTAGTGTTTTGTTTTTTATTATTTTTCATTTTTTTCTGTCACCCCCCCATTATTTTGTGTTTAGCGAAAGTGTATTTTCAACAAAGTACACTTCCACGAAAGTGAGTTTGAAGGTTTATGTTTCGATGAAACGTAATTTCGATGGATCAACATATATCCATATATATATATATATATATATATATATATATATATATACACACACACACATATATATATATATATATATATATATCTTTAGGATTAGTTCAAAATAGATGCTTGAAATTTATTTCAACATGAGAGTTAGACTATCAATTGTCTTTAAACTCTTTCACTATTTCCAAAGCAGTGTCCTGAAGATTAAATGAATGCAAACATTTGATACTTATAGTAACTAAAAACTTCATTCATCAGTGTGTCCCTTATTAAGAGTGGCATTTTCTGAACAAACCAATTTGATTTGCCACCTGCATACAAAAATAGAGATTCGTTTGTTGATCTCCTGTTTGAAATTTTAGTCCTAAATGAGAGTTTAAGGCCTTTTTTTAACCTTGGGTATGCCAAAAATCTGGCAATTCAAGGTTTCAGAGTACAATAATAATCCAAGTGTGAGTGATTAAATAATTATAAAACAGTACTTAAACCTTTTAATGCATTATTAACAATATTTAAGGATACATTTGGACCCAACCATAATGACTCAAAAGCTTTAATATTCTTTCTCTGTATAAAACTACATCCATTACAGCCAGGGCTTCTCCTTTTTCTGATTTCATAAAATAAATGAAGCCACCTGCTGTTAATCTAGTCAGATCTAGGTTTCAATCGGAGGTTAAATAAAAAAAAATACTAGCTTTGGGCAAATGTGCCATAAAGTGTGCCTCACACATGGTCTCAAAAACAGTTGTAGTCATATTTAAGAGTGGGTTAAAATGCCAACTATCTTGTAAACAGTATAACCTCTGCAATCATTTCTTAATTTCCTATGATCTATCATTTAGGAATGAACACCTCAGCAGTAGTTAGTAGTTTGCTGCTTAAATTCATTACCTTGTAGCCATCCATGTCTATATCTAGTATTTCTTTTCAGTTTTGGCTGTTTGTCTGGCTGCCAGAATTCACAAAACTGTTGAATCAAACATATTTTCCTCCTCCTTAGCGCTTTGAAGATAATCAGTCTTCTCCGACACATTGGTTTGACTGTCATGACAAACCTTGATAAAAAAATGTTGATGCTGAGCAGCTAATTATGAAAATTTTCTAGGCAGACCACTGACATTCTGTTCTGTATATGAAAAAAGTTCTGTTCTCAGCTGCTGGATTGTTTGTGGGAAGCTGTTCAATATTTACCAGTTGTTCAAAGATACTCAAACCCTTTCAGGCTCATCAACATCTCATAATCCATGTTATCCTTACTGTATGTCTTCAGTTCTCTCTTAATGAAGATTAATGCTTCACTAATAAAACTCATGGAATACCTCCTCTTACACAATCTCCTATCTCATACCCAGCATGGTTTTCATCCTGCACATAGTACCACAACAGCCCTATTGTCCTTTGCAAACACAATCAACCAATCAACCAACACAGAAATAACCCCTAATTTGTATCAGCCATATACCTTGACTTGTCAAAAGCCTTTGACATGGTCAACCACACCAAACTCATTAGAGTCTTTTCCTCCCTTAACCTCAATAACACTACTATTATCTGGTTTCAAAGCTACTTAGCAGATCATCAAAAAGCTGTCTGTTGATCACAAACCCTCTCATATCTCCCCCAGTCACCATAGGGGTCCCACAAGTTTCCATTCTTGGACCCCTTCTATTTTCTCTCTACACTAATTAACTTCACTCTAAAATTGTTGACGTCAATACTGACTATTAAACATTTAAAATGACAAGATACACAAAGCATCTGTAAAGAAAAGGAGATTACCTAGACCTAAAAAGTGATTGTTCTCTAGTATTTTAGAACTAGTTTGTCAAGTTTTTATTCTAGGATCCATATCTACTTTTGTTGTCTTAAGTAGTTTTATACATTTTTACACATATATTTATAGATTTTTATAGGTGGTGTGTATATTTAGTCACCTTAAGCTTTGAAAAGACTAGGTTGACGCCAATGATTTTTATCATTTGTCTTTATTTGATTCTATCAGAATTTATTTTTATTTATTTAACGCCAATATATTTACAGATGCTATGTGTATCTTGTCACATTAAATGTTTAATAGTCAGTATTGACGTCAACAATTTCAATTATCTGTATCTGCTATTTAAAATCTACTTTGTGTACAGATTCTAAAGTCTGAAGAAGCCTGATGGTGAAAGCGCTTACTTTTTGTCATAATAAAGAGGTCTTATATACGCTAACTGAGACTTTGTGATATATAGACTTTGATACTGTCCGTTACTGACACTTACTGGATGTATTTATACTGTTGTTTTCGTTCCTGTTTATGACTTGGAATTTGTGGTTATTATACTTTTCCTACTATTTATGAGTTCCCTGATCTTGATTGCTAATTTGTTATATTTTAATGACCTACTTTATTTGGGGCTGTTACTATGTTTTAGAAAGGAATCGATTTTACTTCTGAAACTTCTCACGCCTGTTGTTTCGATGGACTAATACTTTATTTTTTTCCCCATTTATAGTACATTTTATATTATAGTGTCTTATCATAAACACTGCGTTATAAAACTGAGTATCATAGTGGGATAACTTGTCCTGTAAAAAAATTTACTTAAGTCAGTCCTGTTAGATAATCATTGGCAAGCAATGTTAGGCACAACCCATTGTCTGTATTTCATTCAAAATCAATATCAAGAATGTATGGTGCCCTAGCGGGCTTCAGAATCATCTTCATCAATATCTGAGGGACGAGCTATGAGGTGAAAAGGTTTTCTTACATTCAGAAGTATGATCAATAATCTTATACCTAGTTTTGGAAAAGCTAACATCCCCAGAAAAATCTTCATCTGACAGCCCATTTAATAAAGAAAATTAACACATTTTTCAAGATCTTTGGACTCTGTACTGCCTAATAAAGAATAAAATATTAACAGGATAGAGTGCACTGAAAAGGGAGGAGAGGTTGAAAGTATAGAAGGCATAATGTCTAGAGTAAGTTAAGAATAATGAGGAGTATATGTCAACATTAGCCTCATTTCAGTAATTTTCCCTGGGAATGGGTGGTTGTGGGAAGGCTAGTATTGGGCCTCACCCCTTCAACAGAAATAATCAGACATATTGTAGTAAACAATGTGTTAAAATCAACAAGTTTCTTCTACTAAAATAGTACTCACAGCATTTTAGGTAAGTAGAAAGCCTTTGTAGCCATAGATTAACATCTCTTAATTAACACTTATGGCTACCATCAAGGTTGTCAAAGTAGTATTGGAAAATATTTGTAAGATTATTGTACATTTAAAACATCTACTAAACTAGCGTTCAGTTCATGCAGAAATCCATTTAGTACAAGAAGAGCAGAGACTGTGCATTTGTTATTAATTTTAAATATCATCAGTTCATAAGTAAAAAGCTAATATAACAATATTTAAAATGTCCCAAATTTTCTGCCAGAATCCGTCCACTTATGGTATAGTTCAGAAGTGCAGAATGCCCAGTTTTACCACTTCATCTGCATGGGTAGAATGCCCCTTGCTTCAGCAATCCTCACCATATTTCACAACCTCCAGGCATTACACATCATAGATTGGCCTTCACAAATCATAACAGAGGGTCAGGAAGTGGACAGCTTTGTTATTTTCCAAAACTGAGGGTCTTTATATATTAGACCCTATATAGTTAGTGGAAGTTAATCTATTTATAAGCTTAATTTATTTAATAAATCATGTACTCATAAACAGCTCTGACTTAATGAGGAACATCCTAAATTTAGGAGTAGCAAGGCTAAATCTGAATGTCAAAATCATAGTGCCATGCATAAATCACAGCAGCGGATAGGCGTGATCCTCATAGATTTATACAATGTCTATTAGAGTTGATGTAGGGGCACAGATAACAGCCAGAAAAAATAGCAGCACTGTAGGCATTTTATTTGTGAATCAAGTTACCTGCAGTACTCAGTATCATGCTTTATCTTTTTCTTTCTTCTTCTAGATTAGTAGACATCAAGGCCTTGACAGAATTTGCAGGAGAACAGCACGATGAGTTTGACATAAGTGCAGTCCTTATTGTAGCTGAACATCCAGATAATTACAAATGGAAAACAGTGATCCATGCTGCTTGTTTAGATAACATAGCAAGAGGAATAATTATTCTTCATGAATGACATTGTTTGTGCCACCAAATCACCAGACAAAGATGTCCAATTAGAGAGTCAAATGGCTGAACTTAGTGGTAGAACCCAATAGCAGTCAATTCATAGTTCATAAACATTCTTGGGAACAAGGGTTGTACTTGGTTAGGCTTGTAAGGGCCCTAGGCCCATTAGCCTAGTAAACTCCTATGATCCTATGATCCAAAACAGTGAATCTTCCATATAGTAAAAGGAAACAAGATCAAAGCTGGCACAGAGAAATCCATAAAAGGTTTGCTTATTGGGAAGGTGAAGAACTATGTGGTTAAGTTGTGCATCTGAGACAATAAATAATTAATTTCTGCAGCATAAAATCATAATTTGGTTGGAGCAGCTGATACGTTTCAAATTAGTTTTATGTATCTAAAGAGATTGTAACTGATTTTTGACTGAGATTGAACAAAAACTTGCCAGGAGAAAGAATTAGCAAAAGGTCTGATTAACATTATTTAGAAAGACCAAACTACATGTACAAGCTATTGTAGTGCACAGCAATTCCTTAAAAGCACACGTCAGGCAGGCCAAGTGCTTCCCTTACCTCCGCCACCAAAGGCAATCAGAAAGCAAGTATCAAGCAGACAGCGCAAATCAGCAAGCTCCTGTTACTAAGGTGGTACCCCCCCAAGTATTTTGGGGAAATGGGAAGCCTTCTTTAAGCCCTAACTTATGATTATTAGTAGGGAGCTTGCACTACCATTGGAAAATCATTTTAAAATATAGCATTGTTGCATTAAAACTTAATCATAATTTACAGTTATGCCAAAATGCTTTTAGAATTAGAAAACACAGACATGAGATGTCAGTTGTAAATAAACAACAGCAAATTTAGAAGCATTTCAGAAGTCCTGCATTTTTTATCAGAATGTATTTATTTATTTATTTATTTATTTATTTATTTATTTCATGTATTGTATATTTCAGAAGAGCAAAGCATCTGATCTATTACTTTCAATGGATAGGAATGCCATTCACCTTGGGAATCCTCAAAGACAAAAATAATGTTCACTGGAGTCAGTACTGGATCAGGTATTTACAAATGAAAAACCTTGATCAATGCTTGCTTTGATGTGATAGTGTTATAATAAGGAATATTTTTTCTGAATACAGTAGAGGGTTGCCAGAAAACTACTGAATATGACCAATAGTCAAGACAAGTTGATTAAAGATAAAGATGGTAAGATTCTACTAACTGATGAAGAACAGAGCAGTGGATGAGAACATTTTGTGAAGATGTGCTCACCAAGCTACACAAATCACATTCTGATTTTCTCCAAGAAACTGAAATCTTCCATCAAAACATTGCTTCAAATAATGTACTGAGTGAAGAGGTGACTAAAGTAATCAAAAATACAAAAAAATCTACATGTCAAGTGTTGCAAATGTGACAGCTACAATTTTGAAACATGACAGAGGAGTTCTTATGTCATTGCTGTCATGAGTATTCACCATGCTTTGGGGAAGTGAATATGTGCCAGAGGCCTAGAAACATCATGTGATAGAAAAACTCTGAAAAAGGCAACCTCAGTAACTGCAACAATTGTAGGGCTATTACACAGTTAAGGAAGTTATTCTGCAGCATGTTCCTGCAGTGGCTTAAGATCCTATCAGTCAGATTATAGGAGAAGTACAAGATGTCTTTTGAGGTAGCAGAGAGTAAGCTATTAACTTCTAGTATATTAACTTCACTTGACTTCCAAAAAGCTTTTGGTAATGTGCATTGGGAATCCCCCTATGTGACCAAAGTTGCAGAGTGCTCCTGACTAAAACATAAACATTTTCAAAGCATGGTGCCAAACCTGCTGCTGAGTCAGGGCTAGCAGAGCCATGACAGAGACCATAGGTATTATTATTGGCATTAGATAAGCCTGCATGAATACAACTTTTCCATTTCCGACACTCATGAACTTTATTTTTTTTTTCAAACAATAAATCTTGATTCCAAACAATCACCTTCAAACTGCAATTCAGTAGACAATGACAAAAAGAGAGTTGATATGGCTTATCAAAATATGTTTAATCATTTCTACAAGCTTTATAAGACAACAAACTATACTAAACAAAGGAAGTAGAAACAAAAATATGATGTATAACCTCCTCCCTATCGAATAACAAAGTTACCCTCTCTAAATTGTGAATAAATAAACAATGACATTGATTATCCTCCCAGAAGTCATTATATGCTTTACTTTGATTAAATTGTTCTTATAGGTTCATAGGTTCATAGGTAGGTACTAGGCTATCTGCCTGAGGGCATTTATAAGCCTAGCCAGAGTGTGTCAGCTTTCGCCACCCCATTGATTAATTACCTGATCCTCTGTCAAGCACAGCCAATGAAGTGATTCCAGGGGTGTATTTTCTGTTACCCATCCACTCGTCAAGGTTTCTCTTGATGAGTGTTAGTGAGAGGCTCTACCTAATGTAGTTTGGAATTTTGTTCCAAAGCATGGGGAGTCTCTGTGACAGGAATCTATCCCTCCAGCATGTTCTATTTATTGTTGTGGCGATGTTTAGCTCAATAGAGTGCATGGCTCACAGTGACTTGGATTTCTTTAGGTGGAGCATGTCCATCAATTTTGAGTTGGACATGGCTTTGTAAGTGAGGCAGAGATCACCACCTAGTAAGCGATATGCCACTGAGTACAGCCGGAGTTTTTTCAATTGGGTTGCATAGGACATATGTTTGAGGCCAGTAATCCTCTTGGTGAGGTACTTTTGTGGTCTCTCCAGCTGTTGGAAGTGTCATGTGAGGTGCATCCGAAATGGGGATTTGTACTCTATGATGGGTCTGATGAGTGATGAGTAGAGGGGCACTATAACCTCTTTATTTCTAGATGCAAAGCCTTTAGTAATTAGATGGGCCACATAGAAGGATTTCCTAACTACTTTGGCAATATGATTGTCAAAGGAGAGATTACTATCTACCTGGGTCCCCAGATTAGGTTCATAGGTTCATAGGTTCATACTAGGTTATCTGCCCTAGGGCATTTATAAGCCTAGCCAGAGTGTGTTTGGCTTTCGCCACCCATTTTAAATTAATTTTGCTATGCCTTTTTTTGAGGTTAGTATACTGTGCCTCTGTCTAACAGTGACACAGAAGTGATAGCCGGGGTAAACCTACGATCTCCCATCCACTCAAGATTCCTCTTGAAGAGAGTCAATGTGGGACTCTGCCTAACCTGGACTGGGATTTTATTCCAGAGTGAAGGGAGCCTCTGGGTTATGAATCTGTCCCTCCAGCATGTCCTATTTATTTCAGTGCTGAGGTTCAAGTCTCTCGAGCACGTAGCTCGATGGGATTTGGATTTTCTGAGGTGCAGTAAGTCCATTAATTCCGGGTTGGACATGGCTTTATACGTCAGGCACAGATCGCCTCAGAGCAGGCGGTATGCCACTGAGTAGAGCTGGAGTTTCTTTAACCGGGTAGCATATGGCATCTGTTTGAGCCCTTTGATCCTCTTGGTGAGGTACTTTTGGGGTCTTTCCAGTTGCTGCAGGTGTCTGCCCCAAAAGGGGCATTGTACTCAATTATGGGCCTGATGAGGGATGAGTAAAGAGGTATGATGACCTCCCCTGATCTAGATGTGAATCCCTTCATGATTAGGTGGGCTATATAAAATGTTTTTCTAACCACTTTGGCCAAGTGGTCGTCAAATGAGAGATTGCTATCAACTTGGGTCCCCAGGTCCCTAATGACTTCTTCTGTACTTAATGGATTACCACCTATGTGGTAATTTGTGGGCACTTTGTTTTTGCCAAAGGGGATGACTATACACTTTTTGGCGTTTAGCTTGAGGCCATGGCTCTGGCACCAGTTGTCTGTTTCTATGAGGCCCTTTTGGAGGATGCTTGTGTCGGCTGGAAAGTTGATTATGGTGCCCAGTTTGCAGTCATCTGCGAACTTGGTCAGCCACAGTCCTTCCGTGTTGGCCTGTACCGCCGAGAAATATATACCGAACAAGAGAGGTCCCAGGACTGAGCCTTGTGGGACGCCACTTGTAACTGGTTTGGAGTCTGACATGGCTCTAGCAATTCTAACCATGTGGGTTCTGTCCTTGAGCCAGTTTGCAACCCATCTAGTGACACAGGGGCTTATATTTAAGCTGGTGAGCTTATCTATAATGCCCGAGTGGGGTATTGTATCGAAGGCTTTTGCGAGGTCCAGGTAGGCTGTGTGGACCACCTTCCCCTCGTCAATGGCCTTGGTGACTGTTTCAAAGAAATCAACCAGGTTTAAGAGGCAGGATCTGCCCTTAACAAAGCCAAACTGGGTAGGATCCAGTGTCTGTAGGTCCCCGATATCTTTATTTATGAGGTCCATGATGATCCTTTCCATAGCTTTGCAGACCAAGCTAGTCAGGCTTATGGGGCGATAGTTTCCAGGATCCGTTGAGGCACCACCTTTGTGGAGAGGTACCACTGTTGCTGTATGCCACTCTTTGGGTACATATCCTGTAGTAAGGCTAAGATTGAACAGTAGTTTTATATTTGGGTTTAGCTCTTCTTGGAGTTCATGTAGGACGCAGCCCGGGACACCATCTGGTCCCATTGATGCTGTGTTTTTTGCTTTGGAGAGGGCGGCTCTTACCTGAGCATCTGAGATGTCAGGGGGGCAGCACTCTGTTGGGATAGATATTTGCCCTTTTGGTGGGGAGAGGGGGGTGAAGTTTGCACTGAACCTGTCAGCTAGGATGTTGGCAATGTCTGTGGGCTCGGTGTATTTTTTGTCATTTTGGACTAATTCTGAGCATATCTGGGAATTCCCACCCAGGTTACTAACATAACTAAAGAAAGCCTTGTGATTATCCTTAGTGTCCTGTGCAATTTTTCTCTCGAAGCTGGCCTTAGACGATTTTTTGAGTGCCCGTCGTTTTTTGCTAATACTGATCAGAGATGCCTTCCCTTTTTGGGATTTTGCTCTATCATGTAGTAGCTTCCTCCTTCTATTGTATAGTTTGTTTATGGCTGGGGTCCACCAGACAGGATGTCTGCCTTTGGAGGATTGGGTCTTGGTTTTATTTGGGATTGCATGATCCATGAATTCCTGAAGGTGTTCATAGAATGCGTTTATAAAGGATTCTGCGGTCTGGGCCGTATTTTCCACAGGCCCGGGGCTTTGAAGGATTTTGCCTCGGTTTTGAGGCATGTGAAATTTGCTTTAGAGAAGTTTTTCACTGTGGTTTTCTGGGCAGGGGGTGGGGTTGGGATGTGAATATCCAGTGAGATTAGTTTATGGTCTGATCTTACCAGTGAGGGATACACTTCTGGTCTGGAGCATAGTGTCCCCATGTTGGTGATGATCAGGTCCAGTATGTTTTCCCCTCTTGTGGGAGTGGTAACAAGTTGTTCCATAGCATTTGAGTTTATAAATTCTAGGAACCTTTGGGCTAGGGTGTTGGAGCTAGAGTAATGCTCCCAGTCTATGTTTGGGTAGTTGAAGTCGCCCAATATAATGGTGTTTGGAGAGGCCTTCATATTTTCCAGTATTCTCAGGAAGGCCAAGTGGGGTTCCTGTGTTTGGGAGGGTGGTCTGTAGCAGGCTATAAACTGGAAGGCAGTTTTACCCACAGTTAGTTGCACATGGATAGTCTCTGATGCTTCGTGCTGTGCCACCAACCTGGAGGTGTGGGTATCTTTGATGAATATTGATACTCCCCCTCCTTTTGTGGTTCGGGCCAAGTTTTGGGGCCGAAAAGCATGGTATGAGGTATAACCTGGTAGTGCTGGGGTGCTCTCAGGAGCCTTGAACCAGGTTTCTGTTACTGCATAGATATCGATGTTCTCCATGCTAAGGAGAGTTTCGAGTGCGTGCATCTTGAGGTTTAGACTTCTGGCGTTGAGTAGCATTACTCTTAGTTTCTTATCCCTTGTGATACCTATGGAGGTGGGTTTGTCTTTTGAGCCTTGCCTAAAAAAGGCACTATGGGAGTAGCAAGAGCCTTTGCCAATATCCGAATGCCCAGGGGTGACAGGTGCAAGCCGTCCCTAGCGAAGCATCGTGGCTTGTTGAGCATGTCATCCCAGGCTGACAGGCATTGGATCCCCTTTGAATGACACCAACACTTAAGCCAATTGTTGAAATTGATCATCTTGTCTTCATATTGTGGCATCATTCTTGGTGAGGGTAAGATGCTACTCAAGGTCAGGGTCATACCGGCCTGGGCTACATGCTCAGAGAGCTCCTCTATGTCTCTTTTCATGTAGTCCAGGGAGGTACGTCTCAGGTCATTCACACCAGCATGGACAATGACTGAGTCATATTTGTACTTGCCTTGGAGTGACCTGAGTGCTTGTGTTATGTGGCGGATCCTAGCACCTGACAGGCAGCTCACCATGACCTTCTCCTTGTTCAGCCTGGTGAGCGGGACGTCAGTGTGCCTGACGATAGAGTCATCTATTACAAGTGTATCAGGTGTGTTGTTTAGCCTTAAGGGCTGTGACTGTTCGGCACACTGGCTTTGTGAGCTATGTGTTGCACGTGTTTTGTTTTGGGGTAGCGGTTGCTTGGGTGTCTGCTTTGGAGGTCTCTGCTGCTTAGGCAGATTTTTATTTAGAGCCTCCAGTATGTTTTGTGTGTTTATGTGTTTGGTTTGTTGTCGTGGTAGGTCTATGTGAGACTGGAATTGTAGTGAGTGTGGTTTCCTTCTCCTCCTGACTGGTTACACCAGTACTGAGTTGAGAGAGCTTAGCCTCCAGTTTGGCTATATGGTTGCATCTCTCACATGTGTTGGAATTTGTTGGGAGGAGGAGAGGGTTGTCTGTGTACATGAGGCAGTTGTAACATTGCCTCAAGATTCCCAGATTCACCAGCTGGACCGGAGAGGAGATTGACAACTGACATTTGGACATGCTAGAATAGTATTGGGAATTCCTTTATAATTGAAAAAAGGGCCAATGGGGAACAAGGTACTCAAGGGAATTTGTGAGGGTGTAGTGCTTTTAATTATTTAGAGCTGACTTATATAATTGCTTTAGTGAGCAAGTGCCAGGTAACTTAAATGCAATGTGTTACAGGTAACATAAATGCAAAAATGACAAACAGTAACTTTCTTTCAAGTGAAACAAGGAAATAAGTACAGTAAGCAATGCAGATATCACTAGGGATCCACAGAAGTGCTAAAAGGCGCGTTTTAGGTGGAATTAGCGTTTCAGGAAATAAACAAACAACAAGCATACAAATAAAGCTAGATTCAGCAGGCCTGGATCTAGTCTATGCTACAGCAAACAAGGTGTACCAATTTCAGTAAGAAACAGTTAGAATATGCAGGCACTATAAGCCTCTAACCAGAAATTCCCTGCTCAGAAGGGCAGAGTCCAGCCTCTCCTCCCACAAGAGTGCAGACCGCAATCCTTCTTAACGTAAAATAACTGGCCTGAAGCCCAAGTGCTTAAACCAGAACTAATACACTTTTAGAATAACAGACACTGAGCTCTCAATCAGCAGTTCCCAACTTAGAAGGATGTAAGCTACCTGTCCTGCCACCACAGTGCAGGCCACAAACCTTCCTAATGTAAAACAACTGGTCTGAAGCCCAAGTGCTTAATCCAAAAGACTTAGAAATGATAGCTACACTTTAATCAAGTTACTACCAGCAGTAATAAATACAACTGAATACTTTAAAGAATGCCTGGATTAGTGCTCAAGTTATACAAACAAAGCTAGATTCAGCAGGCCTGGATCTAGTCTATGCTACAGCAAACGAAGTGTACCAATTTCAGTAAGAAGCAGTTCAAATATGCAGGCACTATAAGCTTTAACCAGAAATTCCCAGCTCAGAAGGACAGAGTCCAGTCTCTCCTCCCACAAGAGTGCAGAACACGAACTCTCTTAATGTAAAATAACTGGCCTCAAGCCCAAGTGCTTAAACCAGAATTAATACACTTATAGAATAACAGACACTGAGCCCTCAATCAGCAGATCTCTTATTACCTCTTCTGTATTAAGGGGGCTGCCACCTATGTGGTAATTCATGGGTGTTTTGTTTTTTCCATACGGGATGACTATGCATTTTTTGGCATTTAGCTTGAGGCCATGACTTTGACACCAGGTGTCCAACTCAGTAAGGCCCTTTTGGAGGATGTCCGTGTCAGCCAGAGAGTCAATTATGGCTCCCAGTTTGCAGTCATCAGCGAACTTGGTTAGACATAGTCCTCCTGTGTTTGCCTGTACTTCTGAGAAGTATATGCTGAACAGTAGGGGTCCCAGGACCGAGCCTTGCTGGACACTACTTGTGACTGGTTTAGAGTCAGACCTGGAGCCCACTATTCTTACCGTGTGAGTTCTGTCTGTAAGCCAGTTGGCAACCCATCTCGTGACATAGGGATTTATGTTCAGGCTGGTGAGTGATTCTTATACAATCTCTCTTCCCTTTTAGTTCTTGCTTCTAGAATATCTAGTTCCTTCCTCTTTTTCCTAAACCTCTCCTTCTGGTTCATTAATAAAAAAGTCTAATTTTTAAAAGAAATCCATAACTGACTGTTATACCTCTCCTTCTCCCTTGCAGAATCCAGTACTCTTCCACCAAAGTACATAACTCTTTTACACATTCCTGCCATTTTAAAAGTAACAGGTCCACCCTCCATGGTTGGGAACACATTGGAATATCCAGCCTATCCATCATTAAAGCCACCATTATATTATCTGATAATATGCCAGGATAATGCTGAGCATCTAGTATCCCAGCCACACCCTTAACATCCAACACCCAATAATCCATTCTGCTAGCAATTCAAATCGGATGCCCATAAAAAGTAAACTCTTACTCCTTAGGATGACTTGTTCACCATACATCAGTCAAACCAAATTCCATGACCTGTGACTGCAATACTAAACACTTGGGCAAGAAGGACTTTTCCCATTAGTAATCTGTCTAAGGTGAGGTCAAGTACCACATTAAAACCCTGTGATCAGAATGTGGAATTGTGAGTCCCTTAAAGTTCTGATGCTCTTAAAATAAACTCCAAAAATTCCTCTTGGTCCACGTTAGGGCCATAACAATTTCCTACTATAACTGGAGCAAACCTTGTTCCTGTTTCAGAACCAGCCTCCTACCCATAATATCTCCCCATACCTGTAATAATATCCATCCAAGGTAAATATAAATCAATATAAGTACTCCCCTTTTAGTCAAAGTTACACAGCTCCCTTTCATAGATTCATAGGTTCATACGTAGATACTAGGCTATCAGCCCAAGAGTCTACATAAGCCTTGCCAACAAGATTCCCTGGTTTACGCCACCCAAGAAAGTTATTTTCCTATGCCGCTGTCGAGCAGAGACACAGAAGTGATCCCCGGGGTGTATTTCCTATTTCCCATCTACTCATCAAGATTTTTCTTGAAGAGTGCTAATGAAGAACTTTGCTTGACATTGATGAGTAGCCTGTTCCAGAGTATGGGAAGTCTCTGGGACAGGAATCAATCCCTCCAGCATGTCCTGTTTATTGTGGTGACAAGGTTTAGGTCCCTAGAGCGTGAAGCTCGGAGGGATTGGGATTTCTTTAGGTGTAGCATGCCAACAGCTCTGGGTTTGACATAGCTTTATATGTTAGGCAGAGATCACCTCGGAGTAGGCGATATGCTATGGAGTAAAGCTGGAATGTTTTGAGGAGGTCAGTGTAGGGCATTTGTTTGAGGCCAGTAATCCTCTTTGTGAGGTACTTCTGTGGCCTTTCCAGCTGCTGCAGATGTCTTGTGAGGTACATTCCAAAAGGGGCATTGTACTCTATAATAGGTCTAATGAGTGTCGAGTAGAGGGGAACAATGACCTCTTTTTTCCTGAATGAGAACCCTTTTATGATGAGGTGTGCCACATAGAAGGACTTCCTGACTACTATGGCGATGTGACTATCAAAAAAGAGACTACTGTCCACCTAGGTCCCAAGGTCTCTTATCACACATTCGGTGTGGCAGTTCATGGGTACAGAGTTTTTACCAAAGGTGATGACACTGCACTTTTTGGCATTGAGCTTGAGGCCATGGCTCTGACACCAGGCATCTGTCTCAGTGTGGCCCTTCTGTAGGATGTCCACATCATTTGGGAACTTGACTATGGCTCCTATTTTGCAGTCATCTGTGAACTTTGTTAGCCAGAGGCCTTCTGTGTTAGCCTGTACCTCAGAGAAGTAGACAGCAAACAGGAGAGGTCCCAGGACAGAACCCTGTGGTACTCCACTTGTCACTGCTTTGAGGTCAGATTTGGATTCTGCAACTTTTACAGTGTAGGTTCTGTCAGTGAGCCAGTTGGCAACCCATCTTGTGACATAGGGATTTATACCTAGTTTAGTGAGTTTAGCTATAATTCCAGAATGGGGGATGGTGTTGAAAGCCTTGGCGAGGTCAAGATAGGCTGTGTCAACCACCTTACCCTCATCTACGGCTTTGGTGACTGCCTCAAAGAAGTCGATCAGGTTCAGGAGGCATTATCTGCCTTTCACAAACCCAAACTGGGTGGGATCCAGAGTTTGGAGGTTACCAATGTCTTTGTTTATGAGTTCCATGATGATACGTTCCATGGCCTTGCAGACCAGGCTCATCAGGCTAATAGGTCGATAGTTCCTGGGATCAGTGGTGGCTACCCCTTTATGGAGTGGGATAACTGTTGCTGTGTGCCATTCAGTGGGCACAAAGCCTGATGCGAGGCTATTATTGAACATGGTGCTTAAGTGGGGAGCCAGTTCATTCTGAAGTTCATGTAAAACGCAGCCTGGGATGTTGTCCGGTCCCATGGATGCTGCATTTTTGGCTTTAGAGAGTGCAGCTTTTACCTGCGTAGTTGTGATTACAGGGACTCTGCATTCTTCCTGTATAGATATGGGCCCTTTAGGGGGTGAGGGGGGGTAAATTTCGCACTGAACCTATCTGCCAGGATATTGGCAATATCAGTTGGTTCTGTAATTTTCGTGCCGTTGTGCTGTAACTCAGAGCAGATCTAGGTGTTGCCATCGAGTTTCTTGACATAGCTATAGAATGCTTTGTGGTTGTCCTTAGAATTAGTGGTGATTTTGTTTTCATAGCAAGGTTTGGAGGATCTTATAAGGGATCTCAGCTTTTTACTAAGGCTGACTACGGAGCTCCTCCACTCATGGGATTTTACTCTCTTTTACAACAGTTTCTTCCTTCTGTTGTACAGTTTGTTTATGGCAGGGGACCACCAGATTGGCTTTTTTTTTTTGGAGGATAGCGTCTTGATTCTGTTTGGAATAGCACGATCCATGCACTCATGTAATTGTTTATAGAGTGCATTTGTGTAGGATTCAGCAGTTGTAACTGTATTGTCCATCTGCATGGGTGTCATGAAGTTCACCACTTCTGTCTTAAGAAGCATGAAGTTGGTTTTGGAGAAATTTTTTACCATGGTTTCCTTAATGGGGGTTGGGGCAGGATGTGGATAGCAAGGGTGATTAGCTTATGGTCGGATTGGACCAACGAGGAGTTGACTTCAGGTGTGGAACACCGGTCACTCATGTTGGTAATGACTAGGTCTAGGATATTGTTGGCCCTGGTGGGGGTGTGGATAAGTTGATCCAGGGCATTGGAGTTTATGAATTCCAGAAAGCGTTGAGCCCAGGAGTTGGTACATGAGTAGTTTTCCCAGTTAATGGTGGGGTAGTTGAAGTCGCCCTTTATTAGGGTGTTTGGTTGAACCCTAATATTTTGCAGTACATCAAGAAAAGAGGAGTGGGAATCCTGGGGCATGGTGGGATACCTGTAGCAAGCTATAATTTGGATTGCAGTTTTGCCCAGAGTTAGTTGCACTTGGATAACCTCAGATGCATTATGCTGAGCAACTAGCCTGGAGGTGTGGATATCCTTAATGAAGATGGACACACCTCCGCCTTTGGTGTTTTGGTCCAGGTTACATGGCCAAAAGGTGTGGTATGAGTTATAGCCTGGTAGTGCAGGGGTGCTCTCTGGAGCCTTGAACCAGGTCTCAGTCACTGCACAGATATCGATGCTCTCCATTTTAAGGAGTGCCTCGAGTGAGTGCATTTTGAGATTTAGACTTCTAGCATTGAGTAGCATTACCTTCAATTTTTGCTTGCCTGTTCTTGTTATGGTGGTGAATTTGTTATGTGAACCTTGCCTAAAAAAGGCACTATAGGGGCAGCAAGAGTCTTAGCCAATATCTGGAATCCCAGGGGCGACAGGTGCAGGCCATCTGTGGCAAAGCATCATGGTCTGTCGACCATGTCATCCCAAGCAGACAGATACTGGATCCACTTAGAATGACACCAGAAGCTTAGCCAATTGTTGAAGTCAATCATTTTGTCCTTGTACTGCGGTATCATTCTGGGTAATGGCAGAATACTACTCAGGGCTAGGGTCATACCTGCCTGGGCTACAAGATCAGAGAGCTCTTCCATGTCTCTTTTCATATAGTCCAGGGAGGTACATCTCAGGTCATTCACACCAACATGGACAATGACAGAGTCATATTTGTACTTGTTGTGGAGTGGAGTGACCTGAGTGCGTGGGTTATGTGGTGGATCCTGGCACCCGACAGGCAGCTGACAGTAACCTTCTCCTTGTTTAACCTGGTGAGTGGGACACCAGTGTGCCTGACTACAGAGTCACCTATAACTAGTGTGTTGGGTACGTTGTTTTGCCTTATTGGCTGTGGTTGAGTGGCATGCTGAGTCTGTGGGCTATGTGTCATTTGGGTTGTGTTCGGGGATGGAGGTTGCTTGCGTTTCTGCTTTGGAAGTCTCTGTTGCTTAGACAGATTATTATTGAGAGCCTCCGCAAATGTTTTTGTGTTACTATGTGTGGATTTTGGTGGTGTAGATTTAGTGAGACTATGTGATGAGTGTGGTGTGGTGCAAATGTTTACCTTCTCCTCATGACTGTCAGGTACAGTCTTGGTTGGAGAGAGCTTTACCTCCAGTTTGGCTAGACAAGTGCATCTCTCGCAGGTTGTAGTGTTGGGTGGTAGGAGGAGAGGGTTGTCTGTGTACATGAGGCAATTTCTACATTGCCTCAAGATGCCCAGATTCATCAGATAGACAGGAGAAAATACTGGGAGCTGACCCCTGGACATGCCTGAATAAAAAACTATTTTCCCTCTAGATAAGTGATGAAAGTGAGTACAAGAGCTGTTTTTCTCTAAGTAAGAAAAGTAAGTACAAAAACTGTTTTCCTCTAGGTAATGAGGAAGGTTGAGTGCTGTAGTAATTAGTAGCTTATTTAGTGCTTATAAGTTCTGAACAAGTGCTGAGCACGAATATGCAAATTTAAGTGCTAAAACTAAGAATCTGTATCTGCACTAGATGAGTTACAGGACTGAAACAAGTGCAAATGCAGGCTTTCAAATCAGAAAGTTGAGAGAGATGGAAGAGATTGCTCAAACGGTCAATAACTACAATTTCTGGGCCAGAACCACTCCTTATGTGGTAGACAGGTTACCTAGTGCTTACCACTCCCACTGATAAGCTAGAAGGCTTCCCTCCAACACAGAAATACTTCAGGGGATCAGAAGCTTACATACAGTCCTGGATACAGCAACTCTGTATCTGGAACACTAGTTACAGGAAAGGTAGGAAACAGGATTACAAGTTTTTTTTTTTTTTTTTTTTTTTTTTTTTTTACAGAAAAGTAGCAAAAACAGTAGTAAAAACAATTCACATGCAGTGCAAGCTAGCACACTTGAGTTTGTAGCAATATTAGATCAAACACAGTTTAAAAAATGCAATTAAATTAAAAAGGACTAAAAGCAAGTGCAGAAAGAGGTTTATTAGGTAGAATGTGGTAAAGAGATGGGACTGGGGGAGTGTCCCATATCAAATCTACAGTGGGGCGAGCAACTGCAGAAGCCACCACATTTAAACTTTAACAAAGATCTAAGCAACAATTAACAGTACAAACTCTAAAACCAAAAAATATACTCAGCTCTGTATATTTGCATATAAATTGGAAAGCAGTCTCTCAGAACAGGGAGAGAATAGTTTCAACAGAGATCTAAGCAACCATTTCCCATGAATGAAACACCCTTTTTTCTTCACTTTTTTATTTAATCTCCTGCAAAAGGACCATCTAAGCCTCGATCCTATACAATGTATCCAAAATTGCTTTCCTTTTACAAGGGGTGCCTGGCCCACTAATGCTCCAAGTAACTCATTTTAAAATAGACATGGCAATCACCTACTTACCTTGTCTTGTGGCATCGTGTGATGCATTCTCTGTCAACCACTTCCCCAATGCCCTTCCAGCAGCACCAAACCTACATATGGCAAATGTTATATCAAATACAAAATATGGAGAAAGAAAATACAGAATAAACACCACGCAGGTTTAATGTTAACTATACACTGTAATAACAAGTTAACACCACGCAGGTTTAATGTTAACTATACACTGTAATAACAAGTTAACACCACGCAGGTTTAATGTTAACTATACACTGTAATAACAAGTTAACACCACGCAGGTTTAATGTTAACTATACAACTGTAATAACAAGTTAACACCACGCAGGTTTAATGTTAACTATACAACTGTAATAACAAGTTAACACCACGCAAGTTTAATGTTAACTATACAACTGTAATAACAAGTTAACACCACGCAGGTTTAATGTTAACTATACAACTGTAATAACAAGTTAACACCACGCAGGTTTAATGTTAACTATACAACTGTAATAACAAGTTAACACCACGCAGGTTTAATGTTAACTATACAACTGTAATAACAAGTTAACACCATGCAGGTTTAATGTTAACTATACAACTGTAATAACAAGTTAACACCACGCAGGTTTAATGTTAACTATACAACTGTAATAACAAGTTAACACCACGCAGGTTTAATGTTAACTATACAACTGTAATAACAAGTTAACACCACGCAGGTTTAATGTTAACTATACACTGTAATAACAAGTTAACACCACGCAGATTTAATGTTAACTATACAACTGTAATAACAAGTTAACACCACGCAGGTTTAATGTTAACTATACAACTGTAATAACAAGTTAACACCACGCAGGTTTAATGTTAACTATACAACTGTAATAACAAGTTAACACCACGCAGGTTTAATGTTAACTATACACTGTAATAACAAGTTAACACCACGCAGGTTTAATGTTAACTATACAACTGTAATAACAAGTTAACACCACGCAGGTTTAATGTTAACTATACAACTGTAATAACAAGTTAACACCACGCAGGTTTAATGTTAACTATACACTGTAATAACAAGTTAACACCACGCAGGTTTAATGTTAACTATACAACTGTAATAACAAGTTAACACCACGCAGGTTTAATGTTAACTATACACTGTAATAACAAGTTAACACCACGCAGGTTTAATATTAACTATACAACTGTAATAACAAGTTAACACCACGCAGGTTTAATGTTAACTATACACTGTAATAACAAGTTAACACCACACAGGTTTAATGTTAACTATACACTGTAATAACAAGTTAACACCACGCAGGTTTAATTTTAACTATACAACTGTAATAACAAGTTAACACCACGCAGGTTTAATGTTAACTATACACTGTAATAACAAGTTAACACCACGCAGGTTTAAATGTTAACTATACAACTGTAATAACAAGTTAACACCACGCAGGTTTAATGTTAACTATACACTGTAATAACAAGTTAACACCATGCAGGTTTAATGTTAACTATACACTGTAATAACAAGTTAACACCACGCAGGTTTAATGTTAACTATACAACTGTAATAACAAGTTAACACCACGCAGGTTTAATGTTAACTATACAACTGTAATAACAAGTTAACACCACGCAGGTTTAATGTTAACTATACAACTGTAATAACAAGTTAACACCACGCAGGTTTAATGTTAACTATACAACTGTAATAACAAGTTAACACCACACAGGTTTAATGTTAACTATACAACTGTAATAACAAGTGAACACCACGCAGGTTTAATGTTAACTATACAACTGTAATAACAAGTGAACACCACACAGGTTTAATGTTAACTATACACTGTAATAACAAGTTAACACCACGCAGGTTTAATGTTAACTATACACTGTAATAACAAGTTAACACCACGCAGGTTTAATGTTAACTATACAACTGTAATAACAAGTTAACACCACGCAGGTTTAATGTTAACTATACAACTGTAATAACAAGTTAACACCACACAGGTTTAATGTTAACTATACAACTGTAATAACAAGTTAACACCACGCAGGTTTAATGTTAACTATACAACTGTAATAACAAGTTAACACCACGCAGATTTAATGTTAACTATACAACTGTAATAACAAGTTAACACCACGCAGGTTTAATGTTAACTATACAACTGTAATAACAAGTGAACACCACGCAGGTTTAATGTTAACTATACAACTGTAATAACAAGTGAACAGTCCAGAGAATCTGAACAATAATCATTTTCCCCTTTTAGTGTTTAACGAATGGAACTATTACTAACATCTACCCCATTGTAAAATAATTTAACAAACTTTTAAACCTCATTGGAACATTTAGGCCATACTAAAAGATAAATGACTCCAGGGCACATGTTTTGCTGTAACCCAAACTGTCACCATTACTCGTTGCCACACTACATTATGAGCATGTGCAGTGCTTCTTCCTCCTATCACACAGTGGGTGTCAAGGTAAAAATGGTACACAAACAAAACACTTATCTAATCTTGCAGCTATCCGCCAGTCATGGGGGCAGGAACTGCTTCCTTGGTATCATCCAAATCCACTATCAACTGGTCTATCTATAACACTTCCACCAGCAATGGATATAGATCCAATGTAGTGAAGCCAACGTCATTCTCAAACGCTCATGAATTAAACCTGTTGGGAGTGCTAATCCCCAGGCTGGTCTGATTGGTCTGATTCCCTATCGCCTTATGCTCCATAGATGTATTTAAAGAAGAAATGTCACCACTCCCCCTGCATTTTTTCCCATCAATTACTTTTTTGGAGAAAATTAATCTGACCAGTCTCTTTTCTTATATTCTGCAGCTATGCAATTCTTTCTATTTGCTGTTTCATCTACTCCTCTGTTCCTACAGTGCTCTGAGGTGTAACAGTCCAGAGCCTCTTCAATTTCTGCTGATAAAAGAAACACATGCCTAGTGCCATTCATCAAGACATGTAGGGAAGCTGAGAACTTTAATTGCACAGAAAAGCCTGAGTCGGCACACCATCTAATTACTGGAAGCAAGGCCTTCCTTTTGCATACATTGAAGAGGTACAGTCTGCTGGAATTCTAACTTTGTGAGCATGCACTTGCACAAAACCAGCCAGCTCTTTACTTTTTTTTAAAGATTTTCTCCCTGTCATTATAATCCAGGCATGAGATAATGAATTGCCAAGCTACGTTTGCAGTTCTCATTCTTGGATTAATTGTGTGTGCACACTCTGTAACAACGTTTTGATTCAGAATCTTACTCAGCTCTGTGGATACAAAGCTGACTGGGTCCTCTTCTTCTGCTCCTTTTGGTAGCCCCTGTAAGTGTAAATTATTCTCACATGACCAATTTTCCATATCATGTAATTTATTAAGTAACTTAGTTGTATAACATTGCATCTCCTGTATATCTTGTAAATGTCTGGATACTTTATTTCTTAGTGAGCCCACCTCCAATTAGGTGGACAGCTTACATTTTTGGTTGGCCAAAATTTCTTTTATATGCTCTATATCCTTCATAATTACTTGCAGCATATTTGTAAGATTATTCCTGCTGGACTGGATGGCATTTGTTTCATCCATGATCTGCCCAGGGGACAATCAGGAGCACCCATGTCCGTGTTCAAAAGACACTGCTTATTGATAAACATGGCATACCAAACACTTCTTCCTCCCACAGACGCTTTCTGCTATATTAATTAAATCAAATGAATGGCTCCAAAACTCAGACTGAAACCCCTTTTAATAATAGTTCTCCTGCTGGAAAGGAGTACAGTGGTGTAATTTAACTCCTCATTGCAGCATTTTTCCTTGAATGCCCCTACATTCATGGACTTTAGCATAAAGAAGGCAAAGGCTGGTGCATGCTTTAGGCACTGAATGGGAATTCAAACATCTGAAAGTTTTTGACTCTGCTGATAATATTACTGTAGTCAGACAGATTCTATAATCATTGCAGAAAACAAAGAAATACTTAAGAATAACATATACAAATTATGAATACTTGTGAACTATGTGGGGTTCATATTATATGATCGAAAGCTAGAAACAACGGACAATCTATAATTGAACCCAAATGCACAAAACCACAAAATGTCAAAGGAATGGATCAGCGAAATTTTTCCCAGGGAAAAAATTCGCTGATCCAAAAAAAAAAAGAATGTACAGGCAACATAAAGTGGGGGGCTTTGCCCCCCACACACCCCCCCCCCCCGCACAACCACACCTTAAATATATCAACTTTGAGATCGCACCACAGTGAAGAAAACAGCAAAGTCCGGAGAACGGCCCAGCAAATTTATTCCCTGGGAAAAAATTCTCTGATCCATTCCTTCGATATTCTGTGGTTTCGTGCACTTGGGTTTGACAAATGAGCATTCGCTATTTCTAGCGTTCGATCATGTAATAGAAACCCAACTGTGTGGGCACCAAAATAACGAAAGTAGATATGAAATAACATTTCCATGTCAATACTGACCATGAATACAGTGAAACATGCTGACAACTTCCCTTTTTTTTCAAAAAGTCATATATCAAAGGACAGTAGTACAAATATAGACATTAACAGAACCGGCAGGTTGCTTCCATTTTTCAGTATGTTCATCCATGACTCTCTTATCAAATCTTTCAAAAGGTCAGACTGTGCTGCCTACAGTAATCTATATCCCTGAAATATGAAAAAAAACAACAAACATTACACCTGATCTGGATGGTTTCCTCTCCAATGTCTAATAACAATAATGCATGTATAATGGAAAGATGTAAACAGTTGGTGTAGATAAATCTGTAACACAGTGCCACATATCACACGTTATGATAGACTGGACATTGCTTTAGAATGCCTGAACAGAGACCTATTTAAGTAGTTATGAAATATATTTAAGAAAATGGAAAGCAATGCAGAACACGATACCCAGGAAAAACACGGTAAAGCATTTATGCAGCTGATCTTGGATGGCCATGTTAATGAACACAAACTAAAGCTTGCATTCACTTATTACTTTTATCTGGTTCATTGCTTGCAATCAGTGAGACTGAGTTAGCGGTAAGCACAAGGGAGTTAATCTGCAAGGTAGTGTGTGTGTTGGGGGGGTTGTATGTGTGCATGTGTGGCTACATGACCTCACATCTGTGTGTGTGTGTGGGGGGGGGGGGGTTTGTGCCACCCTGAGTGGTCTTAGTAGGGGAAAAAGTTAATAGAGCAGCAGTTATGCAGCAAACAAAAAAGACATGTAGTAAGAGAGGAATCACTAGCCAAAAGACATATGGGCTGAGGAGGGGAACACTAGCCATCAGGGATACTATTTAAATATTACCTTAGCTCACTTAAAAATGAATAAATAAATAACAAAATGAAACAAGAAAAAAAAGCTTCAAACCTCATAGCCTTGGTTCCATGAACCTGCCATTAACAGCGCATTAGTTTACCGTGCTACAGAGAATATCTCATAGTTGAAAGTATTTTTGGTAATAAGAAGTATATAACACTCTAATGCCTGGTATTATGGACTAACTGTAATGGTCCATCCATGACCTATGAGAGATAAGGCAGCTATAAGGCAAAATCATGGAGATTTTGAAAAATCGGAGACAGTTGAGAGGGAAGGGGATGTGTCCATGTGGGAGAGTTCTATACATTCCACTAGCAGTGTTTAAGACTTCTAGATAAAGCCAAGAGGAGCAGCAGATGTCACCAGGGAGTTTTTTTTAATATTACTCCAAACCACTTAAAAAGTTAATAGAGCATCAGGTAAACTCCATTGCCTAGCATTATTGACTGAATGCCAAAGCTGTTGTCTGGTATTATTGACCGACTGTAAGGATCTGCAATTTATGAAGGCAGGGACAAAAATAATAAAATATATCCGTGATGTTCTATCAGCTCAGGGGCAGGTAAGAGTGTGTGTGTGTGTGTGTGTGTGTGTGTGTGTGTGTGTGTGTGTGTGTGTGTGTGTGTGTGTGTGTGTGTGTGTGTGTGAGACAGACTGAATGGGTGATGACCGTGCCAACTGGATCCACAGACTGCCAGTGGTAATTACCACAGAAAAGTGCTGATTTGCAATTGCGGTAGTTATATGGAGTCATTAAAGTTAACACCCCATGGAGTCAGAGGGCTCACCAAGTAAAGGGTTATGTCAGAGGTGCCTGGACAGATCAATTGGGGGAAAGGGGGATGGACAAAACTAGAAGCTGGGAGAATAGATGATGACTGTGTGGGTTCAGTGGAAGAGCAAATGTGTATTGAAAAAAGTGCAGTTTCCTACATTTTTCCAGTCTTTCGTGTGTTGTGTTATTACACATTGAGCAGTATGATGATAAGCAATGCAAATAACACTGCTGAGTTCGTACCCCACTGAAAATTACTGCAGTAACTTCAGGTAATATAACAGCATAAACATTCAATGCAAGCCGGAGCCAGCATATTACTTTTAGGTTGCATTGTTATGCCAGCAGCAGTGTCTAGCAAATTAGAGTGCACAGTAAAAAGCCCTCACCTTTCATAAAGGAACAAATGGACAGTGTGAGGAGTTATAACAAGAAGCAGTAGTGGGGTAAGGTCAAAAGGCCATTTTAGAAAGTACTTATAAACTAAACAGTACTAAAGCAATCAACCGGTCCCAAAAAGAAACAAACACACATGCAGAAAGCACACATGCACACGCACACAGACTTACATACACACACTCTGGCAGACACACACACACACACACACACATACACACACACACACACACACACACACACACACACACACACACACACACACACACACACTCACACAAACACATAGACACATGCATATATATGCACAATGACAGATACACATAAACATCCACACACAATCACACACACACATATATATATCTATATATATATATATATATATATATATATATACATATATATATATATATATAAACAAAGCCACAAAGCCACAATATATGCAATGACACACACACACACACACACACACACGCACACACACATAGACATGCACACATTCTCATACACATACACACCAACACAAATACACGCATCTAAATTCACACACACACACACACACACACACACACACACACACACACACACACACACACACACACACACACACATACAAATACACACGTACACATGCTCATAGAGTGGCACACAGACAGGCATACACACATGCACATATACTCACACATACATACACCTGTTCGTGGGCACGCTCAAACACACACACACAAACACAGATGTGCGTGCACATGCACACATACATAGTAAAAAGGCAGGGCTGATACCTATAAATATGCTGTAGTTGAACTGGTACAGTAACATAGACTTCTTCCACAGTGAGAGGGAAATAAGCATGTAAAGAAGGATATTCACTGGGTAGTCAAAGAGGAAGTAGTCATAGCCCACCTCGTAATATGGGCACATTAGGGATCACCTCCTATAAATAACCAAAAACATACGGCGAAGCAGGAATAAATGCTGAAATAGTGTAATCAATTCAAACTCCATCCCATACATTTATATAACTTATAATCATTAGCTGTAGTTATTATTTACCAGCAGGCTTCCAGGTGTTTGGTACATCTCTAACTCTTCCTTTTAACAATTCAGTTTACTTTAGCACTTTCTCCTCATTATCCTATTGCCTAATACTATACTCCTTAAGTTGAACTGTGGTGGTGGTGCTGCAGTAGCATTGTCACCTCACAGTAAGATGTTGTCCTGTTCGATTCTCAGCTAAAGCGTCCTCTGTGTAGAGACACGCATGAATGGGCATACTTTCGTTGAAGGTTGTGCCTCAGGGCTGGCAACTCGGCACGTAAAAATCTTCTGCCAATCATTAGCGGACCGGAGTTCCGCTGTGGCCACCCCTAACTGGGAAAAGCCGAAAGACACAACATACTCCTTAAGTTCTGATGTCTCTGTACAACAGGTCACTTAACCTTTTAACTTATTCCTATTTCCCATTTCTATATATATATTTATTCTCTGTGCATTCTTACACTTGGCTCCAAATTGTCATAACTTTTCTTGCTGTTATTTTTTATCTTTACTCACACCCCTCACTGCAAACCTTGTTCTCAGCACTATCCAATATTACATGTGCACACTCCCTGCACAACCTTAGTAATGCGTGCTAACCTTAACCCTAGCCCTACCATAAAAAAAAACTTTCTACACTAGCTCAAACATTACATTTATCCCCTTACCTAGCCTGTAATCTAACCTGAACCTGTAAACCCTCTCAAAACACACAAACACACACACACACACACACCACACACACACACAAACACACCATAACAAATCCAGTTACCTGTTTCAGCAAAACAAACATTTGCCACAGCAGAAGTATGGTAAAAAGGGAGTTTACACAAATGAACCTGCAGTTCATCCTGTCAATCAAATGAATGTTTAACAGAATGAACAGAACCTTTATACACACATACGTACACACACTGGTCAGTGTTCAATGTTTAAAATGTTCCTTAAAATTGTCTCAGATTTTTAAAGTCAGTGTTATTTATTTATTTATATATTTTATCTGACAACTTGTCTTGTAATCATAACCTGTATTATTTTTGCCAAGTTTCATGATTTTGCTTTGAAATGAAAGCAGTATAGCATTGCTGTAACAGTGTGAATGTAGCTAATAAGCTGCATTTGAGCTAGAATCACTTAATGTGTAATTTTGGCAGTGATTGTGATGCTGTGACAATGTGGCACATTACATGAAACCTTAACATTTTAAATAGTTTCTCTGCATTTTCTGTTTGTTTGTAGTTTTTCCCCATGTAAGTACAATCTTCTTCTTCTTTCGGCTTTTCCCGGTTAGGGGTCACCACAGCGGATCACCTTGTCCGCACATTGAATGGCAGTGGAGTTTTACGGTGTCGAGTTGCCAGCCCGGCGCCCAACCTTCCACAGAAGGCACACTCACACGCACACCTAGGGCCAATTTAGAGTGTCCAATCCACCTGCAGCATGTCTTTGGGATGTGGGAGGAAACCGGAGCACCCGGAGGAAACCCACGCGACCACAGGGAGGACATGCAGACTCCGCACAGAAGGCACCCCAGCCGAGGATCGAACCGGAGAACCTCTTGCTGTGAGGCGGCAATGCTAACCACTGCACCACCGTGGCCGCCCTTTCCCCATGTAAGTACAATAAATGTATTAAATGAGAACTGATGAACCAAGTTACTTTTAATGTTAGATTGTGTTTTGTTTTCCCTGCATTTTGAATTGTGAGACATTTTACTTTGCTGTATTTTTCAAATATTCAAAGTGGGACAAAAATTATGACCACAATGAATATAGCACAATAACGTATTGTCAGGTTTATGATATAGTCAAATGTAAAATATTCTTTGTATTACCATATTATTATGGAATGTAGAGATGAGAAATGAGTGCTTTGTCTCCTTACCTATTTATCTAGTTTATTTTTATATTGTAGCATAGCATGAAGCCTCCACCAGGACCTGCTGCACAGTTTTTAAACCTTTTCTAATAAAATATTTCAGTAGTAAAACATATTGAGTACGTAGTGGTAAAAATCAAGAGCAAGGCCAAGACTGTTAGGCATAATATATATTGCAGATTATTTGGACCATCTACAGGCAAAACAGTTTTAGCAATGCAGGGCAGGTAAAAACAAACAAAGGAGAGTTGCCCTTTAAAGGAAAACTCCACCTTAAAAAAAATCTGTTTTCAATCTATCTTTGTTTTCTGAGCTATTTAACACATTAACATCACTCTGACTGCTTCTTTTAGAATTTTAATATGTTTTCTGCACAATGGCTGCCAATGGGGCTTGACATATCAATGTGATCTTATTTTTCTTCAAGCCTTTCCCTTTCACGTAATCCATTTCAAGTCTGCCTTACATGACCCATGCTAGACATAAGAAAGTAGTGGTATATTCCCATGCCACTGACATATAATGGGATTAGTGTCAATTATTGCCATCTTCTGTGCCTTCTGTAACAGCACTGCTTCTTTTATTTCGTGAATGGCCTTCATTTTTGTGTGTCTTGGAGCTTGTTTTACAGTATACTAAGAAGTTATACAGCTGCAACCAGAAAAGTAGATAAATTGTGGGCCTTTGTTCAAAGTATCTTTTTGTAGTCCAAGATGAATAGACAGTCCCCTTCCCCAACACTTTTCAGTTAGGTCTCAAACCTGTCACTTCTCTGAGGGATCCTTGCAGTTTCACATATAATTGACAGCTGCTAGTGGAAAGGAAAGGATTTGAAAGTAATTCTGTTCTCCAGTGCCAGCAGTGGAAAGATTTTTCTTTTCATTCATTCATTTATTTATACAGATAGATATTTAAAGTACTTCCAATTTTTCTTTCTTAGTGTTTTAATGAAAGTGCATAGTACATGTAAGCTAAAGTAAATTCAGCTGTTTATCATGGTTGCCATCATTTGTTACATTTTCTTTTTTGACCAGAAAATACTCATGCACTCCACTTGTATAAGGACTGATTCAAAGTCAGTGGAAGATGTCTCTTCCCAAGGATCTGCATCAGATATATATATACCTCTGGCAGTGTGTCACAAGAAAGCATAAAATACCTTCTTACAAAAAGTATCAGTGCACCTCATTGAGAGGGTTGCCACCTTTCTCACTTCCTGTAGAGAAGTCCTGATTTGGGCAGTTTTGTCCTATTGTGGTGGTGGGGGGATGAAAATGGTAAGTGTGTTTACATTTTATAAAAATTTTAAGAAAAATATTTTCTGACTTTGCTCAAAATGTCAAAGACATCTTTGATACTACATTTAAGTCATCTTAAAATGTAAAGTAGTGTAAACAGCAAACATTTAAAGTTTGAAGCTTAGCATTCAATATTTTGAAGCTGCTTATGTGAATTTGTCAGAATAGGTGACAAATACCTTTGAACTATTGACTGATCTAATTGCTCTGTTCTGTTATGAAAGACAATGCTGCATTGGAACCAGCTGTATCAGTGTTAAGTTCTCCTTCTCTTTACAATAAAGACAGTGGAAAAATTTATTCACCTCTGTCTTTTTTTTACAGCAACTGCTGAGCTCCTGACATCAACAGGACTTACTACCTGAAAAAAGATTGTCAGTACTCAGCAGTAACTGACTACAGATTTCTCTGTGTCTGTGGCATGTCGTGCAGGCAGAGACAAATTCCTTTGAAAATTATGTGAGAAGTTATGCTTAAAAAAGTGGTCTTTCCCCTTCTTTGATTCCCAGGCAAAGAAAAGAAAGTTTTATAAAGTACGAGGTTTATAGTACCTACACAATACTAGAACCATATTGTAAGAAAAAAGGCAACCTTAGAGTTGAGTTAAACTGTAAGAGAGGGTGGAGTTTTCCTTTAAGGAAATTACCTAGGAAGCAGTTAACAGTAGACATCTACAATAGGCAGTGCTATAAAGAATGAGCCAGAAAATAGTGTTCAAGAAAACAGAGGAATCAAAAATATTTGGTTTTGTGAAATGAAATGCACCAAGAATGGGACAATGGTCCTTAAGATAGAGTGTCTTTTTCAGAGATGAAAAACTGCCAGTTGAGGGTCCTGGTCTTGAACCATATTTCTGCCAAGAAGTGGTCAGCTGGACATGTTAATCTGCTAAATTATTAAGGTATTTGACTTGGGTGGCCATGGTGGTGCAGTGGTTAGCATTGCTGCCTCACAGCAAGAGGTTCTCTGGTTTGATCCTTGGCTGGGGTGCCTTCTGTGTGGAGTCTTCATGTCCCCTCTGTGGTCATATGGGTTTCCTCCGGGTGCTCCGGTTTCCTCCCAAAGACATGCTGTAGGTGGATTGGACACTCTAAATTGGCCCTAGGTGTGTGTGCATATGCATGTGTGTGCCTTCTGTGGAAGATTGGGCGCTGGGCTGACAACTTGGGGC
Source organism: Protopterus annectens (assembly GCF_019279795.1). Lineage (NCBI taxonomy): Eukaryota > Metazoa > Chordata > Ceratodontiformes > Protopteridae > Protopterus > Protopterus annectens. Next base: position 1,086,131,860 of record NC_056730.1, on the reverse strand, counting down.
TGTAAAACTCCACTGCCAATCATGAGCAGACAGATGATCCGCTGTGCTGACCCCTAACTGGGAAAAAGCTGAAAGAAGATTAAGGTATTTGACTTAATTTTTTTTTTTTATACCAGAGACCTTTTGGTTTGCCAAAAGACATTTACTTTGACAAAGACATTTATCTGTTTGAGTCTGCAGTGGTTTACTGAAACTATCTGTTTGTTAAAAGTTTGCTTTGTATACTAAGACTCTTGTCTTTAATCACAGTGAAGCACTGCATTTAAAAACTGCTCACCTGTGTGCCCTGATTGTTCCTCATCATTATGAAAAGCAAGAATTAAAGAGAGTTACCGTTTGACAACCAGGGATCTGGTAAGCAACTTTAAGTTCATTTATTATTTAGACCTTCTAACGTTTGTCGCTTGCCAGGAGGAAGTCTCTTGATTTGATTTTGTCCCATTACTATTCACCAGGGTGAGATCTGATAGCACAAACTTTGTGTTACATACTTTACTTTCCTCAAACTGCTACTATGACTCACCAGTACAATATATGGTGAAAGTAAGAGAAAGAAAGAAATACTTTAAATATTAGAATTGCTGTGCAAATTGCTTACAATGTGTTGCTAGCTTTGTTTACTTCTAACGCCTTTTCTAACACAGTATTGCATGAGCAGCTGTTTTGATCTGAGAGTGTTACAACAAAACAAAAGCTGGGATAATCTGCAAAGTGTATTTTTTATTTTCCACCAATTGCTATAATTTAATTTCCAGTCTTGACCAAGTTTATGTTTGTTTATAGAAAAGCATTTTTAATAAAACTGTGAGGTATGCTGCCTCTACATACTACAGTATCTGTCAAAGCACACACACACACACACACACACACACACACACACACACACACACACACACACACACACACACACACACACACACACACACACACACACACACACACACACTTTGTAATATATTGAATTTGGAAAATGCATAATATGCATTTACGTGTACGGCAGTGTAGAGTGTTTAAATATTCTCATAGAGCTATAGTTGAAACCCTCCTGTATGTGCTAGATAACTGAGTTTTAATTGTCTGTTGCAGGGGGTATAACAGTGGGTAGCTTGGAAGGCTAAAATGAGAAATTAGTTCATTACATGGAAGATCATCTGAATGATGATTCTGGAAGCATGCAGCATGAAAGCCCATTTAGGGCAAGCCTATTAGTAAAGCAATAAACTTCTGAGCACAAGTTATTTTGATGCGGACCACTGAGGCATGGCAAATTAAACTGACCCAAAGGTTAATATGTCTGCTGTAGAAATATGTACCCACTAAGAGCTCTCAGCTTAGTTGTTGATGCCTTATGGACTTTGAAGGATGGCCCTCTTCTTAGGTCACCACCCTTACAGTGTTTATTATGTTATTCTGAGAAGATTCATTACCAATCAGTCATATTAGCAGCTGTAGCAAGCACCCTGAACTTGATCTATCAAGTGATAACTATGTGTAGGAGCTGTTTTGTACTCCTGCTCTTTTTTCTTTAAGCAGTCATGCCAGGCTGTCTCAGATGCATGAAGGCAGGATATTTTAAGAATAAGAAAAAAAATCAGTACACCAGAACTTTTTGAAAATAAATCACAAATTGTAGTTATTTCAAAAGGGGTTCACTTAAGCATTCAGCACTTCAAATGATTAGATGACCCAGAAGATCAGTAACATATTTGTGTAAGAATGAAACAAGTTGCATAATGAAAGAAAAATCAGAATGTTAAGCTTTCAGTTCCCTCTCCAAATGCATTTTGTATGAACAACTTTAGTTCTTGTTGATGGCTATATATCAACCCCCATCTACTTTAGCACAATAATGATAACTTGAAATGCTCATATAACTTTTCTTCAGATCATTTTTATTCATTTTAAAATTTTTCAGACTGCTGTATAACTTATAAAAGAATGACAAGACCATAGAAACTGTGCACCAAAAATGAATGTTAATCATCCACACTAACTATCACATGAACTGATAATTGCATGCAATGTATTGCATATTTTATAAAAGAAAAAAAAAATAACATAAAGAAAGAAAGAACATAAGATAGCTACATTATGAACACATGAATAAATGATGTACTTATACATAAAACATAAGTACCACAAACAAATGACAAATACCAAGGAATTATACAGGTATTATACTAATTATGTAGGAGGGCCAGTCTATCATTCTGATCCCTGAAAAATATATTGATTATAGTCAATTATAATAAAGTAGAGCTCCATTACACGCAGAAAAAAGTGTTTTCATTTCTTGGTTTAATTGTAAACTCATTTTAACAGTTTACACCTGCTTTAGCTATGGTCTTTAAGTCTATACTAGTAAATACAGTATATAGTCACCTTGCAACCCTCATTCAGTACACTGATGATCCCACCATAATCTGTACTGCTCAGTCACTACCAGAACTAGTTTCAAAAACTCAGCAGTCCTTTACTGCAGTTGAATCCTGGCTAAGAAATGCCCAACTCCTTTTTAATCCAAATAAGACTAAACTAGTATTCTTTCACCCCAAAAACATCTCCCCTGTTGCTGATCATTTCAACATCCTTGCATCTGACAACACTGCCATAGAAATAGTTCAAGAAAACAAACTTCTGGGCATTATCATTGACAATAAACTTTCTTTCGACCCCCATATACAGCGAAATGTAAAGAAAACTTACCAAAAACTGGGACTGTTATATAGAAACAAACATTTCTTTACTGCAGCAACCAAACCTACCCTTGCAAAAACATTTTTACTTCCCTCCCTTCTTTACGGTGCTCCTATCCTAACTAACTTACAAACTTGTAACCTAAGCAAGATGGAACAGTGCTCCAACAAAGTTGCAAAGTTTGCCACAAACTCTAAATATCACACACACCACTGTAAACTGCTACTAGAATTAAACTGGCTTAAACTCCACAACCAACTTGTCTTTATTCAGCTATCCACCTCGCACCTTATTTATTCATTTTCAAGCCTACTGCCTGCCCTGCACTAGCCAACCTAGTCACACCTTACACACCAAATCGATCCCTAAGATAAGAAGACAAAAATCTCTTAGCTATCTCAAAACCTACAAGAAAATCAAGTCACTCTCTGTATTTATACTCTGTCTCTATACTATGGAATTCACTACCTCTAGCTACCAGGTTTATGCCTGGCCTAACCCATTTCAAGGCCTCCTTAAAGAATCATCTCATAAATACCCCCCTCTGCTCCTGCATAAAGTCTGCCTAATGCTCAGCTTTTCCTCTTCTTCCACATTAGCCTCATCCTCCTCTTCTGTCACATTTCACTCCCTCACAGTCTGCAAGATCCTGAGGAGTCTGCAAGATCTTAAGGATCTCCTAACTCCTTTTCTGTTTCTATACCATATCCTTAAGCTACTACTGCTCAGGTTGTAATGCCATTATTCTTCGTAACTCTCTCACTATCTTTCCGCATTACTAACTTTCTGGCTATTATTTTCCTAACTGAAACCAACATTGTATTTTTTCATGTACTAGAACAGTCAATGTTATACACTGCACTACCTACATACTACTTTTGGACAGTATCTACTCATAGGCTATGTATATGGTGAGAGTGACTATTATTGTCTATAATGTTTTAACTCTATAGAATTGTCTAGATGTGTGATATATATATATATATTTTAACATCTTGTAACATAGTTTATGTTCTTTCAACTTATTTTTGTATAGTATTTCTAATGTCATTTGTATTGGATTGGATTGTACTGGATTGTACCGTATTTATATTGTACTGTATGTGGAGCTTTTCTCCCCGGGCTTCTGCTAAAAATGGGTTCTGTAGACCCAGTCAGACCACCCCAGTAAACAAATGTCAAATAAATAAATAGCTGAACTGCATTTTTGGACTAACAATTGCTTTTACACCCCAGTTTCATTCTTAAGTACTGAAACTATATCAAGCTATTTAAGGGCTTGTCTTTGTATTAAGGCAGTTCCAGCCTAGTAAACTCAGAGATAGGTCTATATTATAACATCGAATTCTACAAAGATCGAATGTTATAATATCGAACCATAAACACCGAAATCCGAAAACATCGAACATTCAGAATAGCAAATTTTTTCCAAGGGGAAAAAATTTGCTATTCCGAGAAACATACACACAACACACACACAATAAACAGCAATCCACACACATACACTTAAAATCCTACACCTAAACCTACACTACTAGCTATCCACTTACCTTAACCCAACACTAACCCTAAGGTCCTTCACTATTGCACACTCACCTCACCCGCGCCCTAACCCTAACTCACCTAACCCGCCCCCTAACCCTAACCTACACACAATCGCACACTTACTTGACCCGCACCCTAACCCTAACGTCCACACAACCGCACACTTACCTGATCCACTCCCTAACCCTAACTCACCTGACCCGCCCCCTAACCCTAACCTACACACAATCGCACACTTACCTGAACCCGACCCATAACATTCCAACATATCGAATGCTGAAAACAGCAAAGCCACAGCAACAGCCCATCAAATTCTTTCCCTGGGAAAGTATTCGGTGTCCTGCACCTTCGCTGTTTTCAGTGTTCGACATTATGGGGTAGATATTATAACATTTGATCTTTGTAGAATTCAATGTTATAATATAGACCCCTCAGAGATAAGGATCTAAGAATTCCAAAGTTGCTGCTTGCTGTGAGTTTTTTAAAATACTGTTATATTGCAATAGCTTCATTAACCAGACAAAGAAAGATGTGATTTTATTTCTTAATCTGATTTTAAATTAATTTTAAGAGTCTGTATCTGCTTTAACTAATGTCTTTAAGACTATGGTAGTAATTCCATTACATAGTTGCACTACATTTTTGTGGTTTAAGTAGTCCAACTGTTGTTGTTAAACCCTAGTTTCAGTATTACTGTTGCATTGCTATCATTCAGTTACATGGAAAGAGAAAGCTGGGTTTTAATTTCATGATCTGATTTTAAATTTATTTTAACAGTCTGTATCTGCTTTAGCTAAGGTCTTTAAGCCTATATTAGTGATTTCAGTACATAGTCACAGTACATTTTTGCCGTTCAAGTGGTCTAACTGTTGTTATTAAACCCTAGTTTCAGTATTATATACTGTATGTTACGCTAATTCAGTACTTGTCTTTGCATTAAGGTAGTAGCAGGCCAGTCAGTTAAGACAGATATGTGTCTAGGGAAGCCTTCTAGCTTATCAGTGGGAGTGGTAAGCACTAGGTACTATCTACCACAAGAGCAGTGGTTTCTGGCCCAGAAATTGTAGTTTTTTGGCTGTTTGGGCAGTTTTTACATCCCTTTCAACTTGCTGGTTTAAAAGCCTACATTTGCACTTGTTTCCTGCTTTTCCTGTAACTAGTTTAGTCCAGATACAGATTTATTGTATCCAGGACTGTTTATAAGCTTCTGAGCCCTCCCAAGCCTTTCTGTATTGGAGGGAAGCCTTCTAGCTTATCTACCACAAGAGGAGTGGTTTCTGGCCCAGATATTGTAATTTATTGGCCGTTTGGGAAGTTTTTCCATCCCTTTCAACTTTCTGGTTTAAAAGCCTGCATTTGTGCAGGTTTACTCTTGTTTAAGCTCCACCTAGCGGCGCCGAGCTGAGGTAAACTATTACTGGTGCCAGAAAGTCTGCTCTTCAGTTTTTCCCTTGAATCTTGCTAATTCTTTCTCTCTTGCACTTCAAATAGCTTAATCGCTTTGCACTTCAACAGGTTTTTGTAGCAATTATTGTAGCACAAGTGCCATCAGCACTAGTTGTTCTTCACGGAAATAGCTCCAGTACTTAGTAGTTATGACCACCCCCTCCTAGCATGATTAAAGGCCAGTTCCTTGTGCTTTCTCCTATTAACCTGGTGCACTTGGGCATTCTGAGGCAGTGTAGCAACTGTCTCATGTACACAGACAACCCCCTCCTCTTACCTCCTAACACTCAGACTTGTGGGAGATGCACTTATATCACCAAATTGGAAACTACACGCTCTCCAGCCAAGATCAGACTAGTTGGTCAAGAGGAGAAGGTCAACACCTGCATCACACCACATGGAACACATAGCCCTCCAGAACATCCACCATCACATCTCTCACATAAAAACACAAACCAAACACCCACCTTCGCAGAGGATCTCAATTGAAATTTACCCAAACAGTAGAGACCTCCAAGACAGAAATGCACTCGACACCACAACACAGCACAAGCCACAGGACACATAGCTCACCTCCACATTGTGCCCCTGAAATCAAGCCCCTAAGGCTAAATGCCCAATACACTAATCATAGGTGATTCAATAGTGAGGCACACAGATGTCCCACTCACTAGGCTGAATAAGGAAAAGGTAACAGTCAGCTGTCTATCAGGTGCCAGAATCTGACACATAACACACGCACTCAGGTCACTCCACAACAAGTACAAGTATGACTCTGCCATTGTCCATGTGGGTGTGAATGACCTGAGATACACCTCCCTGGACACATGAAAAGAGACATGGTGGAGCTCTCGGATTATGTGGCCCAGGCAGGTATGACCCTAGCCATGAGCAGTTTCCTACTGTCACCCAGAGGGATACCGCAGTACAAACAAAAAATGGTTGACTTCAACAATTGGCTACATTTCTGGTGTCATTCTAATGGGCTCCAGTGTCTGTCTGCTTGGGACGACATGATTGACAGACCTTGATGCTTTGCCAGAGATGGCCTACATCTGTCACCCCTTGATTTCCAGGTACTGGCTAAGACTCTTGCCATCCCTATAGTGCCTTTTTAGGTGGTGTTTCAAAGACCAAATTACCACTGTAACAGCTATAAATAAATGCAATCTGAGGGTCATGCTGCTCAGTGCTAGAAGTCTAAATCTCAAGATGCACTCACTCGAAGCACTCCTCAAAATGGAGAACATCGACATCTGTGCTGTAATGGGGACCTGGTTTAAAGTAGCAGAAAGCACCCCTGCGCTACCAGGCTATAACTCATTCCACACCTTTTGGCCCTGAAACATGGACCGGAGCTCCAAAGGTGGTGGTGTCTTTATATTCATAAAGGATATGCACACCTCCATACTAGTAGGCCAGCATGACACATCTGAGATACTTTAGGTACAACTAACATTAGGTAAGATACCGATCCAAGTCATAGCCTGCTATAGGTCACCAACCATGTCCCCAGACTCTCACCCCACTTTCCTAAGCACCCGAGGTACAACCCAACACTCTCACACTAGGAGACTTCAACTACCCCTCCATCAACTGGGAGAACTGCTGAAGCACCAATACACTGGCCCAACGCTTCCAGGAATTCATCAGTTCCAATGTCCTGGACCAGCTCATTCTGACTCCCACTAGAGGAAGCAAAATCCTTGACCTGGTTATTACTAACATGGGCGACCATTGTTCTACACCAGAAGTCAATCCCTCCCTAGTCAGATCTGACCATAAACTAATCATCATGGAAATCCACATCTCACCCACACCCCCCGCAAAGGTAACCACCTTGAAAAACTTCTCCAAAGCTGACTTTGGGCTCCTAAAAACAGAAGTGGCTAACTTCACAGCACCCATGCCAATGGAAAATAGCTCCATGACTGCTGAATCATTCACCAATGCAATACGAACATGTACATAGGTTCATAGTTTCATAGGTAGGTACTAGGCTATTTGCACTAGGGCCTATATAAGCCTAGTCAAAAGGTACCCTGGCTTTCACCACTCAAGAAAATTATTTTCCTGTGCCACTGTCGAGCAGAGCCACAGAAGTGATCCACGGGGTGAATTTCCTATCTCCCATCCAATCATCAAGATTTATCTTGAAGAGTGCTAATGAGGAGCTTTGTTTGATATAGATAGGTAGTTTGTTCCATTGTATGGGAAGTATCTGGGACAGGAATCTATCCCTCCAGCATGTTCTGTTTATTGTGGTGACAAGATTTAGGTCCCTAGAGCATGTAGCACATAGTGATTGGGATTTTTTAAGTGGAGCATGTCCAAAAGCTCTGGGTTTGACATAGCTTTGTGTGTTAGGCAGAGATCGCCTCTGAGTAGGTGATATGCGATGGAGTAAAGCTGCAGTTTTTTGAGACAGTCTGCATAGGGCATCTGTTTGAGGCCGGTAATCCTCTTTGTGAGGTATTTCTGCAGCCTTTCCAGTTGTTGTAGATGTCTTGTGAGGTATATACCAAAAGGGGCGTTGTACTTTATAATGGGTTTAATGAGTGACGAGTAGAGGGGAACAATGACCTCTTTTTTCCTGGATGAAAAACTTTTTGTGATGAGGTGTGCCACATAGAAGGAGTTCCTGACTATTGTAGCAATGTGATTACCAAAGGAGAGACTACTGTCCACCTGTATCCCAAGGTCTCTTATCACACTTTTGGTGTTAAGTAGACTACCACGTATGTGGTAGTTCATGGGTACAGAGTTTTTATCAAAAGGGATGACAATGTACTTTTTGACATTGAGCTTGAGGCTGTGGCTTTGACACCAGGCATCTGTCTCAGTGAGGCCCTTTTGTAGGATGTCCACATTTTTTTGAGTTTTGATTATGGCTCCTAGTTTACAGTCATCTGCGAACTTCATTAGCCAAAGACCTTCTGTGTTAGCCTGTACATCAGAGAAGTAGATATAAAACAGGAGAGGACCCAGGACTGAACCCTGTGGTACTCCACTTGTCACTGGTCTGAAGTTGGATTTGGAGTCTGCAACTTTCACAGTGTGGGTTCTGTCAGTGAGCCAGCTGGCAACCCATCTCATGACATAGGGATTTATACCTAGTTTGGTGAGTTTATCTATAATTCCAGAGTGGGGGATGGTGGTGAAAGCCTTGGCAAGATCTAGATAGGCTGTGTGAACCACCTTACCCTCATCTACGGCTTTGGTGACTGCTTCAAAGAAGTCTATCAGGTTTAGGAATGCATAATGCATAAATGCATGGAACTAACCATACCCAACAGAACCAAGATACTCTCCTCCAAAAAAAGGAAGCCAATCTGGTGGTCCCCTGCCATTAATAAACTCTACAACAGAAGGAAGAAACTGTTGCAGAAAAAGGTGAAGTCCCAAAACTGGAAAAACTCCCTTATTAGCCACAACAAAAAGTTGAGATCCCTCGTTAAATCCTCTAAAGCCAACTATGAAGGTAGAATTGCTGCAGACACTAAAAACAATCACAAAGCCTTCTATAATTATATCAAGAACCTCCATGGCAATACCCAGATTTGCTCTTGAGTTACTGCACAATGGTACCTCCTTTAACGAGCCAACAGATATTGCCAACATACTGAATGACAGATTCACTGCCAACTTTACCCCTCTCTTCCCCCCAAAGGACCAATCACAATACCGGAAGAATGCCAGGCACCCAGAATTACTGCAGCACAGGTTAAAGCTGCATTGTCCAGGGCCAAGAATACAGCTTCCATGGGACCCAATAATATCCCTGGCTGTGTTCTACATGAACTACAAAGTGAACTGGCACCACATCTGTATGCCCTGTTCAGTCACAGCCTCAACTCAGGCTTTGTCCCTACCAAATGGCGCATTGCTACAGTCATCTCTCTCCATAAAGGGGGAGCAACTACAGACCCTGGGAATTATGACCCCATTAACCTGACAAGTCTGATATGTAAAGCTATGGAGCGCATCACCATGGACCTGATTAACAAAGATATAGGAAATCTCCAAACTGTAAACCTCACTCAATTTGGCTTTGTGAATGGGAGATCATTCCTGCTCAACCTGGTTGATTTCTTTGCACCAGGGCTGTGGATAATGGTAAGGCAGTGCATACAGCCTACCTCAGTCTGGCCAAGGCCTTTGATACTATTCCTCACTTGTGAATTAATGATAAATCTCCAAACTAGGCATCAACCCCTATATCACTAGGTGGGTTGCAAATTGGCTCACAGATAGAACACATAGTATGAAAGTAGTAGACTCCAAGTCAGACTGCTGACCAGTCACGAGTGGAGTCCCACAGGGATCGGTCCTGGGTCCTCTTCCTGTTCGGCATATACTTCTCAGAAGTCCAGGCCAACACAAAGGGACTCTGGCTGACCAAGTTCACAGATGACTGCAAGCTGGGAGTCATTATGAACTCCCCAAGTGATGCAGACATCCTACAGAAAGGCCTCACTGAGACCAATGACTGGTGTTGAAACCATGGCCTTAAGCTTAATGCCAAAAAATGTGTCATTATCCCCTTTGGTAAAAGCTCAGTTCCCACTAATTACCACATCAATGGGAGGCCACTGAACACTGAAGGTGTTATAAAAGATCTGGGGACACAGGTTGACAGCAACCTCTCCTTCGACCACCACATTGCCACTGTGATCAGAAAGTCTTTCTATGGTGGTACATCTCATTACCAATGGTTTTGCATCCAGGAAGAAAGAGGTCATCATTTCTATCTACTCTTCCCTCATTAGACCAATCATTGAGTATAATGCCCCATTTGGTATGTACCTCACTAGACACCTGCAACAGCTGGAAAGGCCACAGAAGTACCTCACAAAGAGGATTCTAGGCATTAAACACATGTGCTACATGGACAGACTCAAAACACTCCAGCTAGTCTCTGTCTCATATCGCCTACTTGGAGGTGATCTTTGCTTGACTTACAAAGCCATGTCTGACCCAGCTCTGTTAGAAATGCTATACCTAAAGAAATCCCAATCCCTCCACACCACACACTCCAGAGACCTCAACCTCATTACCACAATCAACAGAACATGCTGGTGGGACAGGTTCATAACCCAAAGACTGCTCATGCTCTGGAAAAGACTTCCTTCCTATACATGTCAAGCAGAGTACCTCACTGTCCCTCTTCAAGAGAAATCTTAATGTGTGGATGGGTAATAGAAAGTTCACCTCGTGGATCACTCCAGTTGCTCTACTTGATAGAGGCACCAGGAACTAATGGCAGCATGATACCAGGGCACTTCTATGAGCTAGGCTTGTAAAGGCTCCAGGGCCATTAGCCTAGTACACACATATGAACCTAAGAATTCCAAAGTTGCTTTTTCCTGTGATTTTTTTTTTAATTACTGTTGCATTGTAATTGTTCCATTATACAGTGAATGAAAGATAAGCGTTTTCATTTCTTGATTAGATTTAAATTCGTTTTAATAGCCTGTATCTGCTTTAGCAAAAGTCTTTAAGCCTATGGTAGTAATTCCAGCATAGTTGTCTTCATTTTTGCTGTTTGAATGGTCTAACTGTTGTTATAAAACTTTAGTTTCTTTCTTATGTTCTTATGTTCTGTCAGGCTCATTCAGGACTTGTATTTGCATTAAGGCAGTTACAGGCCAATCAGCTCAGAACTAAAGATCTAGAAATTCCAGAGTTGCTGTTTGCTGTGATTTTTTTCATAGGTTCAATGGTGTTTACTAGGCTAATGACCACAAGGGCCTTTTAAAGCCTAGCCATGCATCCCAAATCTCTGACAAGTTCTGGTACCCTTGATAAGTATAAGTAGGGATTTGGAAGATGAAACATTTACAAGCTAGGGCCTGGGAGATGAACATTTACAGGCTGTCTGTGTCCATTAGAGACATAGGTGCCAAACCAGGAATTAATTTCCTGTTTCCCATCTATTTTACAATTGAATTGGGTTATGGAGAAACTGCTTCACATGGATGGGGAGCATGTTTCAGAGAAGGGGTAGTCTCTGGGATACACACCTATCTCTCCAGCAAGTCCTAATTATATCACAAATAAGGTTTAGGTCTTTAGAATAGGTAATTCTGCTATTATTTGTTTTGCGGATATGCAGGAGGTCCATCAGAGTGGGGTCTGACAATGCCTTGTATGCCAGCCATAGATCTCCTCTCAACAGCCTAGAGGAGACAGAATACAGGGATAGGGCCTTAAGGCAGTCTGCATAGGATATGTTACTTACTCCCTTACTCATCTGTGGATGTTCCAATTGTTGGATATGCCTGGTTAGGTACTTACCAAAGAGGGCACTGTACTCTATGATAAGTCTGAGGAACGCAGAATATAGTGGAACAATGACTTCCTTGGAACTAGATGCCATACCTTTGTTTATATTACTGCTCAATACCTCAGTTGTTTGGCTTCTGCTACATACCTACAATCAGCTGCAGTACTAGGTGAGTTAAGTACAAACTTGCAGTGTTAAAGATTGTACAGCATTTCATTTTTCTGTCTATTTAATTGTTTCATTGAATATTGTGTCTGTGTCTCTCTGTAGTTATTTATTTTTTCTATTTAATTGATTCATAGAATACTGTGGTCTCTCTCTGTCTCTGCAGTAGTGGGGGCTATTGTGTTTTACTTCACTGATATTCAGTGTTAAACTGTTAGCCCAGGGGGTTTCTCTGTATTTATAAGTGAGTCACATATCTTTAAATTTATTACTGCTCAATACCTCAGTTGTTTGGCTTCTGCTATATACCTACAATCAACTACATTACTAGCTGAGTTAAGTACAATCTGGCAGTGTTAAAGATTGTACAGCATTTCATTTTTCTGTCTATTTAATTGTTTCATTGAATATTGCGTCTGTGTGTCTCTCTGTAGTTATTTATTTTTCTATTTAATTGTTTCATAGAATACTGTGGTCTTTCTCTGTCTCTGCAGTAGTTCAATTCAATGCAGGCTATTGTATTTCACTTAATTGATATTCAGTATTAAACTGTTAGCCTAGAGGGTAGGAATTATACTTTCCGGTGTGGCCAATGGATGAAATTTGTGTAATTAGCTTAATATATAATTTATAAATTATACTTCCTGGTGTGGCCAATGGAAGAAATCTGTGTAATTAGCTTAATATACAGTGTATGAGTTATACTTCCTGGTGTGGCCAGTGGATGAAATCTGTGTAATTAGCTTAATATACAGTGTATGAGTTATACTTCCTGGTGTGGCCAATGGATGAAATCTGTGTAATTAGCTTAATATGTAATGTATGAATTATACTTCCTGGTGTGGCCAATGGATG
>NC_056730.1:1086096366-1086113866 GCF_019279795.1 Protopterus annectens | reverse complement strand
AAAGGATACCAGCATACTTAACTCAACTAAAAGACTATAAAGAATATATACTTTCAGAAGTAAAACATTTTTTAGACATAAATAACACTCCTGAAGTCTCCATTGTTTATGTTTGGGATGCCTTAAAATCATATCTATATGGACAAAGTATCAGATGGTATAATAATAAAAGGAAATCTTGGGATAAGGAATTGTTAGATATTCAAAGTAAATTAGACTCTTATAAACATAATAATAAAGAAAATATTATGGACAAGAAAGTTATTGAAGAAATAAACAAACTAAATGAGAAATACAAAGAAATTTTAACTCATAAAGTTAAAATAACTTTAGAGAAATACAAGTTTTTGTCTTATTCAATAAGCCCCAAATACTTGCATAGACTTAAAAATAAAACAAAAAGGTTGAATAAACAAAACCATATCAAAGAAATCTTTTCTCTAAGGAAAAAGAAGAATGTTTCTAGTATACCAGAAATACTAGATGAATTTAGAAATCACTTTCACAAAATTAACCATAATAATATTAACATGGAACCTAAAGATAAAATAAAGGAGTTTATAACCACAAATATGAATAAAAAGCTTAATAAACAACATATTAAACTATTGGACAAGAGTATTTCATATACAGAAGTTATTACACAAATAAATAAGCTTAAATCAAACAAAGCACCGGGTAATGATGGTATTATACCAGAGATATATAAAATCCTTTCTAAAATACATATTCATTAATACATAAGGTTTTTATTTTGGCCCAAACTGAGTTAATAACCCCCCCCATCTTGGCAATATACATTTATTTCGCCAATTTTAAAACCTAATAAAGATCCAACTAGATGTTCTTCATATCGGCCCATCTCATTACTTAATGTTGATTATAAAATGTTTATGAATATCTTTGCTGATAGATTGAAGACAATCATTCCCGGCATTATAGATATAGATCAGACAGGCTTTATTGTAAATAGAAATACTTTTGATAATATAAGAAGAACTTTAACATTAATAGATTTTGCAAATAGGAAAAAGAAAGATTTAACACTTATTAGTCTTGATATAAGTTCAGCATTTGATTCAGTAAGTTGGGACTATCTGTTTACCTTAATGAAGTGCACAAACTTCTCGGATGCATTTGTAAATCTAATTGAACATTTATACAAAGGAACGTTGGCTTATATTAAGGTAGGAACATATGTTTCACAAAAATACCCATTCTTAAAGGTACAAAACAAGGATGTCCACTTTCTCCACTATTATTCACTTTAGTAATGGAGCCTTGGGCTAATTTGATCAGAAACAGTACTGACATAGAGGGTTTTGAAATAGATGAAAATACAACATCCAAAATTCAACTTTTGCAGATGATGTTCTAATTACATCAGCAGGATCTAATTCTTCTATACAGTCTCTATTTGATAACATGATGAATTTTAAAAGTATTTCTGGTTTAATATTCAATGAAGAAAAACTAAAATACTACCTATATATACACGAAAAAATATTCTCATTAGTGATTTTACTAAATATGTACCCAATTCAGGTCAGATAACTTATTTAGGTATAATACTATCTAAAGATATTAAATCTATTATATATAATAATTATAATACCTGTTTTCTTAATATACAAAATCTTTTAATACCTGGAATAATATGTTTTTACTATGGAGGAGAGACTTACAATTATTAAAATGATAATATTCCCCAAGATTTTATACTTAATACAATCAATAATACTTCCACCTACAAAAATAATTATCAAGAAACTGAACACACTAATGTTAAATTTCTTATGGGCACCTAATAGACCTAGGATTGCATTAAAGAAACATACTAATAGCTGGTCTCAAGGGGTATTTCTTTTCCAGACTTTAATTTATATACTGTCTCTTCTATTGTAAAAGTTATTACTTTATTAATAGATCAGTCATATGTCACAAAATGGAAAGATTATTGGGAGCTAATTAGTATACACTTCATGAAAATCTCCTTAACACATAAAATATGATTGTAAATAACTCCATGTTATGGTTACTAAAGGAATTTTGTACTTCACCTATTACACCTAAACATATGGTTTGTTACCCATTAAATATTATTATTAGTTATCATAACTTTATATTCATGCACCCTAAGTATAGGGAATGGAATTTTATTGTATTTCCTATAATGTATACTCTGGGTATGCTTTTGTCATCTACTTCTGAAGGAACTCATTTAGCTATAGATAATGATCTAAAGTACTGGTATCAGTTGATATCTGATAATAAAGTTAAAAATCTAGATTTCTTAAAACAAGAATTTGATCTAAGAGAAACTTGCTGGTTAGAGGTTCAGACCTTTAGACAACATCTCATTAATAAAATAGATCTAATGTCTATAACTGTTAAAGAATCTATTCCAACACTGATTGATTACTTGATATTGAATTTACAACATAAAGTTTCTGATAAAGGTAAACTTTCATACATACATAAAGTTATCAGACAAGAAACTTTTTACAGTGTAGATTCATACTGGAATTATCTCACTTCTATTAATGGGGACCCACCAAATCAACAAGATAAACAATATATATTGGAATCTGCTTATAGAACTACGTCTTCCATTGTCTGGAGACTTTATACATGGAAATTTTTACATAGATCTTTTTATACACCTTTGATGATGAATAAAATAAATAATAAAGATAATCTATGTAAGAGATGTAATGTAGAAATTAATGCTGACTGGGCTCATATGTTTTATGACTGTATAAAATTGAAAGAATACTGGAAGTCAATTAATGAATTTTTGCAGGCTCTTTTACAGATAATTTCATTATTTCTAAATCTCTTATATTATTCAACACACCTGTACCTCAAAGTGTTAAAAAGGTTAAGCTTCCATTATTATGGTCTATTCTAGCAGTGGCTAGGAAAATAATAACTAGAAAATGGATTTCAGATACACCTCCTTCGTTCAATGAATTTAAAAATGTTATGAATATAGTGTGCCATATGGAAATAAACACAATTAGGACTAGAACAAATAGAAAAACATCTTATTTTATTGTATGGGATAATTTACAAAATTTGTTAAAAAAATTTTAATTTCAATAGCATGGTATTTTAGTTTAATTAATTGATCTGATTGTAGTGGATGTCTTTGTAAATACTTTAGTTGTTTTGTTGAATATTATAATAATACCTATTTTTAATTACTTGTATAAAATTGTTATGATATTTCTCTTATATGTTAAAACAATAAACCTGTTTTGAAAAAAAAAGATTAATATGTAATGTATGAATTATACTTCCTGGTGTGGCTAATGGATGAAATCTGTGTAATTAGCTTAATATATAACATATGAATTATACTTCCTGGTGTGGCCAATGGATGAAATCTGTGTAATTAATTTAATATGTAATGCATGAATTATAATTCCTGGTGTGGCCAGTGGATGAAATCTGTGTAATTAGTTTAAATGTAATTTATGAATTATACTTCCTGGTGTGGTCAATGGATGAAATATGTGTAATTAACTTAATATATAACGTATGAATTATACTTCCTGGTTTGGCCAGTGGATGAAATCTGTGTAATTAGCTTAATATATAACGTATGAATTATATTTCCTGGTGTGGCCAATAGATAAAATCTGTGTAATTACCTTAATATATAATGTATGATTTATACTTTCTGGGGTGGCCAATGGATGAAATCTGTGTAATTAGCTTAATATATAACATATGAATTATACTTCCTGGTTTGGCCAATGAATGAAATCTGTGTAATTAGCTTAATATATAATGTATGAATTTTACTTCCTGGTGTGGCCAATGGATAAAATCTGTGTAATTAGTTTAATATATAACGTATGAATTATACTTCCTTGTGTGGCCAATGGATGAAATCTGTGTAATTAGCTTAATATATAATGTATGAACTATACTTCCGGGTGTGCACTTCTTGATGCACTGCTCAGCCAACAGCCATGTTAAGCTGATAGTTTTGCCACAGAGGCCACTGATGTTACTCTTTAAGTAAAACAATTCCTTCAGTTGGGGTGATTCCTTCTAATGGAAGAAAATACAGAAGCTGCTTGGCTGTAATATTACAATACAATAAAGTTCCATTTATGAGACCAGGCTGCTAGACCAGTTTCCTTTTTTCATTTTATTAACTTTTAACAAAATGTGGCTTCAACTGCTTTATAGATTGTTAATAGACAAGCTGTGAGATAGGACTTCATAGGCAATCTGCGAGATATTGACTGCATTTTGCAATGACACTGTAGGAAGAAATAATTTTGTTTTATGCTTCACACGGCAATGCCTACTGAGGAAAAATATGCATAACTGGAAGGGTTCCTATCAGCAGACTGAAGATGCATGTTTTCGAATGCATCTTGGTCAAACTGACAAAACCAAAACTGCAAAATATCGAAGCGGCATGTTAGCAAATTCTTTCCCTGGGAAAGACTTCGCTTGGCCGCTTCAGTACTTTGCCATTTTCGGCACTGTAGTGCGGTCTCGGAGTTGGTATATTTAAGTGGGTGGGTTTGGAGGCACAGTCCCCCACGTTGGGGAGTGTGGGGGCAAAGCCCCCCACTTAATCTCATGTTTTAATGAGCTTTCTTTTTTTTTTTTTTTTTGTTGGAACAGTGATTTTTTTCCCTTGGAAAAAAATTGCTGTTCTGACAGTTCAGGTTTGTACGCTTTCACTTATATGGGGTCGATTAATCACCGTTCACTTACCTAAGCATTCGGTGATCTAATATAGACCATAACTGGAATACAAAGCTTTCATAAATGGTTGTGCTTTTACCATTTATATAGATTATAAACCACTAGTTACGATAGTTAACAAAATGAAAATAAATTATGCAAATAGAAATCCACTGAGCAAGTTACCCACTCCAGAAATTGCTACATACCTGACACACCTGATAAATGTTGGTTATAAGCAATTAGAGAACGGGGGACCTGTAGATCAGCACCCTGACTGGAGAATGAACATCCTTCATCAGGATGTTAAGCTACAGGTAATACCCATTGAAAAATGAGTCTACTGCTTCACACCAATATATCAAGCTGCTGTGGAGCTCAGACTAAAAGTAACCTAATGGTCATCATTATTTTACACTTGCTAAGCAGTGTTTTCGCTGTTTAGCAAGTGTAAAATATATATATTAAAAAAAGATCATTAAAAAAAGTGTGCGTGTATGTGTGTGTGTGTGTGTGTGTGTGTGTGTGTGTGTGTGTGTGTGTTTACATCTGTCTGTGTGAGTGTATGCATACATGTGAGTGAGAGAGAGATCGACTGAGCCATTGACTTACACTCGCTAAGCAGCACTTTTGCTGTTTACCGAGTGCAAAAACTAAATGAAACGCTAAAAAGTGTGTGTGTGTGTGTGTGTGTGTGTGTGTGTGTGTGTGTGTGTGTGTGTGTGTGTGTGTGTGTGTGTGTGTGTGTGTGTGTGTGTGTGTATGTGTGTGTGTGTTTCTGTTAGTGTTAGCATATGTGTGCTTGCATGCATGAAAGCAAAGTGTGTATGGGTGAGAGACAGAGTGAAGAGTTAGAGCAATCGGGTTCTGTCAGCAGGAGTTGTTAAGAGGCTTATGTCCCTCTCGATCTCTTAACTCAAGATATCTGCATAAAGCCTAAAATAAATAGGGAGTAAATGCTCAAAGTAGGAACATATTTAAATGTTGCTGTTAAAAATCACAAAGTTACTTGAATAATAGGATTTGTGTTAGCATGCATTTTCTGAAGTGTAAGTGTGTGTTTGTGAGATAGAGAGAGAGAGTGAGATCGATTGACCACTGGCAGTAGCAGTATAGAGGTTTGAATACCTCTTGAACCCTTAGCTCAAGAAATCTGAGTAAAGCCTGAAATAAATGGGGACCAAAGGCTCAAAAATAGGAACAGATTTTAAATATCTTTCTTAGAAAATTACAAAGTATCTTAAATAACAGGATTTGTGTTAACATGAATTTTCTGAATGAAATAAAATCTGAAAGTCAAATGTGTCATCATTTAGTGACTTTAATCTGCAATGACTGGCAACAAACCACACAGTTTAAGAATAAGGGACCAAAAAAATAAAGTAAATATCTGGACATTTTTTAAAAAAATGTTATATTTTGGATGTAAAATGCTTCCTCCCACATCACTTACATATGCTGCGGCAACTCTGAAACATTAGATGGAGGAACTATTTTACATTTAAAATATATAAAAATAATATAGTAATAAAAAATAAATAAATAAGTAGGTAAAGCACAACAACTTTACAGACAGCTCATTGTCCAAGAGCAATAATGTCTCCAGTGTGTGTGTGTTACTGAGGCATCAGGCCTCATAACACCCCTGGGTGGGTATAATTTACACAGTAACACACACCCTGTTGGACATTATTGCTTGCTTAACCAGTCTATGTTGAACAAATATACACTGTAGTGCCAGTAATTTCATTTGTTATAAGTTCATGAATATGCAGTAAATGGTTGGCCTGTAATTAATTAATATTTGTGTTATACTATTTCAGAAAATTCGCCATAAGTGTAAGAAATGGTTGTGTTGTGTATGGCTTTAGAGTCATAATTCCCAAGGCTGTTCTATAATAATAAAAATGTTGTAAACTATCTGAACACTTGCACTGTGCTGGAGTACAGTGCAGCTTAGCTGACCTCATGCCTCTGTGTTTTTCTACACATTAGAGAAGGTTGAATGGCACAGTGCTATTATGCTCAACAGTTATTAATTTGCAAAAAAATATTAGATACACAAAATAGGATATTGTTTCCAAATAATCTTCTAATTGTTTTTTAGCAGCTTTTGCATAGCTGTGAATAAAGTTTGGTGTTTTTAATATTAACAAATTAATGCTTGTAAGTGGTGGATGAACAACAAAAATATCACATACCAGAGATATAAGAAAAATCAACCGATGTAGTAATAGGAGTAGAAATGTTGTTGTCTTCATGTTTGGTAAAGCACTTTCTAATTGGATGCATCTAAACTGAGCTGCTTATATGCAGGTTTTGAACTTTAATGAAGTCACTGCAAATGTGATCCACTAAACAGAAAGCAGAACAGAATGAACATATCAGTTGAAAAGGGATAGCCAGTTAGTTGCTGCCCAATTTAATCTTGCATTCTTGCTTCAGAAATATATCCATTGAAAGATAACAATACATAAAAATAACTGTGTTAGAGATAAAATAAATGTTTTTGCAGGGCATTTTATATTAGTCCAACTGCATAATTTCCTCTTTTTTACTTCAAATAATATTGCCAAAGAAATATTCAAGGAATAGTGAAGGGCTTGTCTTATTCTAAGTGATTTTGCTAACCAAGCCTTTACTTTGCCATTAAAGAGATGATATAATAAAAGAAGCATTGTACTGATGGATTTACTGGTAGCTACACTAAGATTCATACTGTGTCAGGGGTTTAATCTCATACAATACTGAAACATCAAGAATGCCAAGCCCTACTGCAACTGAATTGGCACAACAGCAAAAGAAATAAAAGATAGAAAGCTGATAAAATTGAGCAAAGCTTATATCTTAAATCAATAACAATATTTACATATGCAAAAAGTGCTTTAAAATATTGAAATGGAAAAAGCTGGAGAGGAGAACAGCTCGATGCATATATATATATATATATATATATATATATATATATATATAAATGAAACGTAAAATGCTACAAAATGAAAAAGTACTTCATTTCTCTGTACTGTATTCAGAGACATTTTATACCACAAAGGATGATAACAATTGTCTTTCAGTCTTACTAAAGGGTAATTTGAATATCACGGGAGTTGCCATGATATAGGAAGCAATGTAACCATTCACAGTGCTTGATGTGTATCTTCAGACAAAGGGTCAATTGATACGGCAGACCCTTTACATAGTTCTTATTTGGATAGCCTGATATCATTGGCAAAAATTATAAATATGAAGGCAAAGCAATTAACTGCATGATTCACAGGTAAAGGTATGATGCCAGATTATGTTATTTTATTTAGTTTGTTTACCAGTGTAGCACATTGATCAAAACAGCCCATCCGTATGCACTGCTCAGGTTACTTCATAACATAGTCAAGAAAATACTACCAGTTTGCAAGGAGATTGAACCTCTTGAAATTTCAATAAAAGGGCTGAGCCAGATAAATAAAAAAAAAAACAGTAAATGAGTTGTCTAGCAAACATATGCAACAGACTTCAGTATTACAAAGTTAGACAACTGCTCCTAAATTTCAAAAATCACAATTACAAAATCATATTGGAGTTATTCATAATATCAATCTGATCTTCAAGTAAAGTTGAGTGATTCTGAGTGAATAGCGAGATAAAAAAACATAAAGGAATACTTGGAGTTCCTGAGTCCTGGGACAATATATATGGGCCTGAGCATCCTGATAATAAGATTGTTGCAGTTATTCAAACATTTCTTGGGAAGAAGCCAAAAACATTCATCACATTGGACAGAGTTCATTGAACATTTACACTGAGCATTTATATGAAACCATGCAAATACTTTTCCCCAGAGCCATTTTAGACAAATTCATGAACTCTTCTGATGCAGACTCCCTCCTCTTAGAGGTCATTAAAAGAAAGAGGAGAAAATCGATTGGGCATACTTTTCCATATGTACAGATTTTACTCCAGAAGTACTAAAAAGTGAAATATCATTTAACTCAATTCATAGAAATTTATGAGAAAAGAAAATGCATTCTGCTTATGTAATTCTAGTTAAGCGTGTTCATTTTAAAACAATATTATTTTTTATTTTCTACAAGATACCATCATCTGAAATGTGGAATCCTGATGTTTCTTCTTCTTCTTTCGGTTTTTCCTGGTTAGGGGTCGCCACAGTGAAACAATGGTCAGCAGAACGATTGGCAGTTGAATTTTACAGTGTCACGTTGACAGCCCAGCTCCCAACCTTCCACAGAAGGCACACACATGCAGTCACTCACACCTAGGCCCAATTTAGAGTGTCCTATCCACTTACAGCATGTCTTTGGGATGTGGGAGGAAAACGGAGCACCTGCAGGAAAACCACGTGACCACAGGGTGAACATGCAGACTCTGCACAGGAGGCACCCCAGGAGAATTCTGATGCTTCTAGACTTCATAAATATTGTCATGTTGGACATTTCTATTTTTACCTTTCCTCTATTTTCTTCCAGGGGTCTTTTTTTTCTTTTTCTTTTTTTTGCTTCTCATTTTTTTTCCTTTTTTGTGATGATGTTTATTTGACTAGTTTTAGAGCCTATTGCATGTTTAAACACTTTGAAAAGGATGAATACTTTCCATGAGTCAGACATATTATCTATTAATATTAATGTTATGCATACATCTCTTACATGAAGTAAATAATGACATTTCTTAAAGTGATCTGAATATGTCATATTAATACAATAACTCCATTTACAAGAAGAGCACGTAGAATTCAGAGTAAGAACAGATGGATGAAGGTTATCATTAACAATGATGGTACAAAATAATCTGCTGTAATATTAATAGCAAACTAATTTATTTCTTTTACAGAAGACTTCTTATAAATTAATAAACAGCATTATATTTTGTTTAGACTCTGGAAATCAAAGTCTAAACTACCTGTCTCTGTGGTACAAAGTGTAAGTGCAGTGAGTTTAGACAAAGAGCACAGCCGATTAAGGGTTCAAATCCAGCTCTGAGATACTTTCTCTCTGTGACACAAGGTATAAGTGCAGTGACTTTAGATAAGGAATACAGCTGATTAAGGGTCCAGTTAAAATATGCTAGGGGTGGGGGTTGGCATAAAGGCAAAGGTGTTTGCTTTACATACATAAGGTACAGGGTTTGAGGTGTTTACCTTACATAAATAAGGTATGGAGTTTGGTTCTTACCTTCGAGAGAAATTGGCTAGGCTTAAAATGGCCAACGAGGGCAATTAGCCTAGTACTTACCTATGACCCTATGTGACCGAAGTATTGAATATTGTAAAGGATATAGAAGAATTAGTGATGGAATCTTTAGCAAAGGGGAGGAGCAAATTACACATAATTGTGGGACCAATACATATAAAATAATGTTCAGAAGGAGAAGTGAAATTTAAGAGGGGGTAGGATCTGAATAAGTTATCTAATGTTCATGATAATTCAATAAAGGTGTTTACAAAACAAGGACAGGCAGACAGACATTGACTCATTATGTACACCTTTTGAGAGACATTCAAATGTTTTTCTTTTCTTCCTCACCACATCTGCTACCAGTTCCCCTTCTTATTCACCAGTAGTACTAGATGAGCCTGAGTCTTTCCTGGGCTCAACCTGATCCATGTCTGCATAGATCAGACATATTATGAAATATAATGCCCTTTTGAGATGTATCATACTAGGCATATCAAGCAACTTGAAAGAACTTAGAGGCTCCTAACTAAATAAATCACAGGCTAAAAAGACAAGATCTACCAGGTGAAGCTGAAAGCACTGTACCTCTATTTAGTGACCTACAGACTCTTTTGTTCTATGTTTTTTACCTCAAAGCTAAAACAGTGACACAGGTACATATACATTAATATAAAAGAAAACAAATTCTAGCAACATTATTTTTGGGCAGCATACCCTTTTCCTTTTTAACAATTAGCATTCACTTCAACATTCCATACATTTTTTCAGTTCTTTCCTTCCCTTAAACCTGACTACTCCCTCTCCTCCTGAACATTATTCTTTATGTATTGTTCCCACAGATTCTAATTACTTATATGTAATTTGCTCTTTCCTTTCTTCTAAGGATCCCACCACATTTTTATTTCCTTTACAGTATTCAATACTTTGTCTTTCAGACTCCTTAGTAGCATTCCATGCCTTCCATTTCAGGCCGTCAGAGATCCAGTAATCCAAGACCTTATATATCTCCACAAATCAAACAGTCCCACTAGCACTAGAACAGGGATCCAAACCTGCTTCAGCAATAAGCAAATCATGGCAGAGAGGCAAAATTGTCACACAATGCTTACATCTTCTATGCAAAAAACTTTGACTCCAAATAAAGCAGTACAACGCACATTCTTCCTTCAAAAATGAGTCAGATAACTGGATGGGTATCCACAAATTCACCCTGGGGTGGTTACTGGCAAGGCATAAATGGCCACAGGGCCCAGTTGCCTTATTTTTTCCATGACTCCATGATTCTATAAAATGTTATATCAAGTTCATCATTGCATATCCAGAATGAAAGACATGGTCAATAATGTTTGCGGGACCATAGCATGGATCTAAATGTAAAAAAAGAAGTATGCATGTCTGATCAGTGTTGAGCAAAGAGTAAGTCACCACTGAATGCACCTTTCTAACCATGAAAATGGTCTGTCAAAGGGCTTTCAGTTGAAACTCCAAGGAATGCAATTGATATCCTTAGCAATCTGAGAATTAAACTGCAACTATGGGAATATATATATTGGTAACCATTTCAAGTGCTGGGACCCACTAGAGTAAGTCCCAAAACATGGAGGCAGAAGGGTCCCCGTCAGATCATCAAACAGTCATAACATTGACACGCATATGGCCGAGACGACCACATTGAAACATCAAAACATTGAACGGTTTACATGGAGATCCCTGTAGAGAAAACTAGCCATGCACTGCAATGTAGGTGCGATCTCGGAGTTAGTATATTTAAGTAGCAGGGGGTGGAGGGGGGGTATGCCCCCTTGCAGCAAAAATAAAAAGAAAAAAGTTTTTTTTTTGCTTTTTATTCAGGGTCAATGTTTTGATGTTTCAATGGTGTCGTCTTGGCCATATACGTGTCAATGTAATGGCCATTCAATGATCTGAAGTAGACCCAGTCATAATGGCCGAAAAAAGAACTTAAATATATGAAGTCCAAGATGACCATTTCTGGGAGAATTCCCTTTCCATACTTTCAAGCTCGAGGGGTGTGGGTATACACACACACACACACATATATATAGATAGATAAATACATTTATATATATATATATATATAGAGAGAGAGAGAGAGAGAGAAAGAGAGAGAGAGAGAAATGAAGGACAGTAGATTCTATCAACCTATGGATTAATGCTATTCGGCTGCATTTTTTGCGACCTGTAATACAGCTTGCATGTACATTCTGTGTGCGTGTGTGTGTCTGTGTGTGTGTGTGTGTGTGTGTGTCTGTGTGTGTGTATATGTGTATGTGTGTGTGTGTGTGTGTGTGTGTGTGTGTGTGTGTGTGTGTGTGTGTGTGTGTATGTGCATCATTGTTTTACTTCATTTTTGACATTCTGTAAATAAAGAATGTGCCATTGCTAATATCCAAGGAGGACAAGGGGTGGTAGGTATGGCTAAGTTGCCATTGAGGTAGAGCAATATACCACATACCCCATTGTAAATCTGCCCCTAAGAAACAATGGCAAAGACTACAATGGGAAGAGGGAATATAGGGGTAAATCAGAAATGTACACATATATAAGCAAAAACCCCAATGATGGAATAGAAAAAGAATGAAATACAACATAAAAACTGTTTTCAAACAGCACTTAACCACTGAAGAGTTTAGATTAGATAAATTATAGAAACTTCTTATATCTGTCCATTCTTTATAAAGAATTCATTTCTTTCATAGCTTAACAGTGATTTGTAAATGTGCTTTTCACTTTAGTTTATCAGTAACCACGATTATTTCTGGTCCTATTCAACTATAGCACTGGCTATAGGATATGTTAGTTTTTAACCTCCTGACTGAAATGCAGTTTTGTCCATTCAGAAACAAAAACTTCGCTAATATGCAGCCCAGTCCATTCAGGAGAAAATACCTAGTTATCACATTGCAAACCTTACAGCTATTGGCAATGTTTCTATTTCTGTCAGGGATATGACAACATCATTTACTTTCTTATTCATTATATCCTCAATCCATTTTTAGATAATCATATATGTGTGAGCAAATGCAGTCATACATAGATATAAAACAGTGGTAGATGTTATATGATAAAGAAAATACTGAAATTATACACTTAAGTTTTGTTCTACATTTTCCAGGCCTACTTTGTCATTCTTAATGAGTACGAATCACACATTCACAACTTTCTTGTAAACTGAAGCCATAAAATAATCATGACTTTCTTTTAAAAGAACACCATAAAATAATTGCAATTTTCTTGTAAAATGAGACCATAAAATACGCAAAATAATTTTTACAGTTCTGAAAAAAATAAAAACATTATCGACTGCTTTCATATACTTTGAAATGTTTAGGAATTAAAATTTTATGCAAGATCACATAGGGAATGACAGTGCTTGTTGGACTGAAATACAAGAAAATATGTTTATAATTTGTAGTGGCAGAGCAAATAAAAAGATGTGGTTGCTTAGTTACAGTGTGTGTATTATGTGTTTATTTGTTCTGGTTTACTGACCAAAAGGCAAGAGCAAAGAAGGAGGCACCCAGTGGACAATTACATTTTTTGATGTGATAGTACATGAGCCAAGGGTGAATCAAAACAACCTTCAGATTTCAGTCATGACTACACAATATGTCCAGCATAAAAACTTACTTGTCACATTTAAAGGTACTTCTTTCTACAATACTCTTCTGTGTGTACTGTTGATGGAAAGGCATTTTTTACTGCTGCATAAATATACCTGTATATATATATATATATATATATATATATATATATATATATATATATATATATATATATATATATATGCATTTTTTATCATTATGTATTCTTCAGATATGTTTTATCTACTAAATGCACTAGAATAAAGACATAGTTTATTTCACTAGGGACAAATGGTCTTTAGGTTATCAAGTCTTTTTTATTTCTGCTTACAAACTTAAAAGTTTACAGACAGAGTACAACAGACAGTAAAGCAACGCAATGCTGTCATGTAAGTTAAATATACCTAACTAATATAAAAGAATAGAAAAAAAAATAAATGGTACCTGAAAAATAAAATTGCATAAGCCACTATTACTTAGGTCAGGTAATCAGGATGTTCATTTGCATTTATTGAATCTAAAACTGATACAATAGCAGGATAAGGAATATTTTTATGTCACAACCTAAAGAACAAAAGAGCAAAAACACAACTAGAGGAGCAGAGACATAAAGCTGTTTTTCACTAGAGATGACATAAATCCAATTAACTTTACCTCAGGTAAAGGCAGCTAATTAATAGGCAGATACTTCAGCACAAGTTAGTGTATACAGAAGCACAAGAATCACAACTTAATTCTTCCCCTATTAATGAGCAAAAGGTAATTGCTTGGAAAAAGTCATTCATTAAAACCAATCAAGTGCACAAACCACCAAAACTAAAACTAACTCTTCTGCAGCAGGGCAAGCTTCTCTGCATCTCCCGTATGTGTGGAAAAGCCCCCATATCCACCTTACTTTTTATACTGTGCCCATAGCTGCACAACAGTGAAGAGAGGAGAAACTCACTAACAGCACAAAGTGCCTTCTCACAGAGGGATGCTTACATACCCTGATCTGTTGATCTTTAATGACATGTAAGGGGTAAACCAAATGAACAGAGCACTGGCAATGGAATGTGAGTGAGACAAAACAGGTACGAGTGAAATAAAACAGGTCAGTAATGAATGACATTTTAAGGAAATTTGGATATCAGTGTTTAATTATGTATTACATCAGAATAATAACAGAGGTATGTATTAAGTCAGAATAACAACAGTTAGGAGTATGCATAATATGAGGAGAATTCAGGAGGAAACCACTTTAGGAGATTAATCAACTGGTTAGCATAACAGGACATAATCGCAATCCACAGCTGCAGTGTCATGTAAACAAATGCCAAGTTACACACAGGCTATAAGACTTCATGGTAAAAACAACCTGGTATAGCGACCACTGTTCATTCAAGGCAAATACGGGTGTCTGCCAAAATGTAATTATTTGTTCTATACTGCATGTTGAGGGGAAGGCTCACAAACATGAAATACAGTAAACACTCTGTGCAGTCACAAAACACAATGAATCTAAAATTACAAAATGCACCTCAGGTTTGTCAGTGTGGATATTTCTAGCAGAAGTAAAAATGTGAGGAGCAGGATTCCTTTTAACTGTCTCTGAGAATTGTAGTCATTAATATCAGGCATCTCTCTCCCTCTTTAGGAAAGTGCATATATATATATATATATATATATATATATATATACATACACAGAGAGAGCGAGGGGGGGGTGGGGGAGAGACAGGGAGAGAGAGAGAGTACTGCTAATGTGTAAACACCACTCCTGTCTAGGAGTCCTTGTATCTGATTATTTTTGCTTCCCCTGATTTTTGCAGCAAGAGGATATGAGTTGTAATGTGGCTGTGTAATTACTTAGATTCATAGGTTCATAGATTAGTACTAGGCTAACTGCCCCTGCGAGCCTTTTTAAGCCTAGCCAATTATCCCTTGTGAGACTCAAACCCTGCACCTTGTGTTTGTAAGACAAACACCTTAACCATTAGGCCACCCTCCCAACCCCTTTGCATAGTAATAAAGGTAACAAGTGATTATCATTGATATACTATGGTGCAGAATACAGTTCCAAAGTCTGAACATGGAGAAGTAGAAAGAAGGGATGCTACTCGTTAGCAGGTATGTATTACTTTTGAGGTTCAGCATGAAGGCTGAGATAATCTGAGAGACTTGGTGATGATTACGACACATAACCTGCCAGCATTATTCAAGTCACTTTCCAGAAGCTTGTACAATGCCTCTGATGCCTTGTTTTTTTTTGTTTTTTTTTTTATTACAACTCCTTGATTAGCCTCTTTTTTGTCAGTTAGTATTTTTTCTTAGCCTTTTCCATCTTTTCTATCTTGCACTTTTTACTCTACTTCTTTCTTTTGATAAATTTATGGACTTCTGCTTTACACCACTAGCTTTCCTTATGTACCTCATTTCCATTCCTGGCTCTGCCACATATCTGTTCTTTAGTCCTCGCACATGCTGTTTTGTTTTATTTTGAGAAGCTGCCATTCTTCTTCTTCATCTCCATCTATTTCCTCTTCTTCCTAAGTGCTAGATCCATGAGTAATTCCCTGAACTCTTGTGCTTCCTCTCCAGTCACCTTCCAGGTCTTCAGCCTAGTCTTTGTTGCCTTCTCTGAGGTCCAACTGTTTCTTTGGGGGTGATTTTATAAATACTGATTCTACCCAGTGCCCTTTCCTTTCTAGGAGGAAGTCCACCCAAGTTACTTGGTGACTACTGCTGTATGGGATCTTGTGGCTGTCTTTCTCTTGCTGAATCATGTGTTGACCACCATCAAGCCTTTTGCTAGACAGAAGTCTAGAATGGTCTCTCCTTCTTTATTCCTTTTGCCCCACCCATGTTGACCCAGGCAGTCTTGGCATCTTGTTTGTCTGTCCTGATATGTGCATTCAGGTCACCCATTATCAACACCAGTTCATGTTGTCCTGTTTTATCTAGTGGGTCCTGCAACTGGTATCTGAATGCATTCTTTTCCTCACTATCACAGCCCTGCTGCAAACGTTATGAATACTGCCCTATTCTTACACTGGAGTCTGATTGCCATGAGTCTGTCACTAATGCTGGAGACACCTCTCACTGTCTTCTGAAGCCTTTCTCTCACCACAATTCCCAGACCATTTCTAGTCTGTCCTCCTCCTGAGTAGTAGACTCTGGACCCCAAGCCAAGTGGTTTTGCTGTACTGCCCTTCCATGTTGTCTCTCAGATATATAGGATGTCCAGGCTCCTCCTTACCATTATGTCCTCCACTCCCAAGCTGTGTCCTATCAACAAACCTATACTGAGTGCAACAATTCTTACTTCATGCTTAGCAGGTTGCTTGGTTTTACATCCAGCATTTGCTCAGCAGAGCTATCCCAGGTAATCTAAACTGAGCAACTGGACACTGGACAGGCAGACGCTTATTGACATAGGGCTGGGCTTTATAGAGGGTACACACTGTCCAACAGGGAAGCATACACCCCTCCCTCCATTAGCATAGTAGGTCAGGTCCTCATCCCTCTTACCACCAGCAAATATCCATACCCATGCCCATTTTTGGGCAACATTATTCAACATGAGAAAATCACATAGAGACAATTTTGTTTTTACATTGTTGAGTGGCTAGTCCTGAGGTGATGCACAGTCTGTGATCCATGTTCTCCTGTCTTGGGGATACAATGCACCACAGTTGATTCCGAGAATGGTTGGTCTATGCAATCTTCCCCCTGTAGGCACCATCTAGAGTCTCTTCTGATGCCCACAACTCAGTTTTGGGAGAGTTTGAAATGGAAACTCTCAGCATTTTTGGGGAAAAGTGGGAGGGACTAGAGACACAAGGAGAACCAATATGCCAACCAATCTCTCTCTCTATATATATATATATATATATATATATATATATATATATATATATATATATATATAGATATATATATATATATATATATATATATATATATATATATATATATATATATATATATATATATATATATATATATATATATATATATA
>NC_056730.1:1086028866-1086091366 GCF_019279795.1 Protopterus annectens | reverse complement strand
TCTAATAGGGGGTGTTGTTGAGGTGCTTGTATAATCTTTAGAATTTTGTAATAGTTATTTAAAGTTTTTTTGTTTTGAAAGTAACTAACATGGTTGGATCTATGATGTTTTGGTAGTATATAGATAGAAGTGGAGGTTATGTTTATATGGTTGAGAGTGTTTAAGTGAGAAGCAGATTGAGTTTGTTGGTGGGGGTGGTGAGGTTCAGTAAGTGAATAATGTTCATAAATGGTTAGAGTATAGGGTATAGTAAGAGAAACTATGATATAAGTTAGGCGTAACAGGTTTGAGTATGTAGTCCTTAGTATTGAGGCCATTAGGAAGAGTAGGATATCAGGAAGAATAAAGATTGAGAAAAGAGTATACTATAAGATAAAATAGAGGTGGCTGTAGGAGAGAAAGTTATGTAAAGATATCAAAAGGATGATTAGAGTGCAGAGGGTAGGGAGAGGATATAAAAGCTGTAAAGTTGTTAAAGGAAGTAGTAGTGGGTGGGGATGGGTAGTTAATTGGCAGAGGTATGTGATATGTTGATTAGGGGAGGGGGTGTGGTATCAGAAGTATAAAGCTAGTTATACTGGGGGTGTGTGGGAATTGGGGGTAGGGTAGGGTAGCAAAGTGAGCCCGAAGGGCAAATGGAGCGGGTTAAGACAAGTAACTGAAAAGTGTCAGCAGAAAACAATCTGTAAGCACCGACTATTGAGGTACTTTCAGTTAGTACAGGTAAGTGAGGAGGGAAGGATACAGTGGTTGAGATGGAGAGGGGTAGCTGAGTGCTATTTAAGTGGAAAGTAGCAGAAAGAGTGGTTCAGGATCTTTAGGTTTCTGGGGAGAAAAAGGTAGATGTACAGAAGAAATAGCCAAGTTCAGGGTGCCACCTAGTGGTCACAAACTGTATAGCAACCAAAGCTAGAATACAGAGACGGAAGGTAAAAATAAAAAAAATTACAAGGTTCCATGAACAAATTATGGGAGATAGCCCAGGGAGAGGAGAAAGTATAAATATTAAGGGGTAGAGAAGGGGGTATGGCTGCTGGGTATCCTGGCTAGGTAGAGCACCTCAATGAGTACACAAGTTCTGGCAGTGTTCAGCTTTTACCGCTAGGTTAAGATAACTCATACTGTCTTGCCTCCTTGGTAGCAGGGTTCCTAAAACTGGGTGGCAAGTTTCTTTTTATATGAAGAGATGCTTAGAATAGTTTGCAGGGGTCCTTTTCACCAGATAGGTAGAGGTATCAAAATCTTGTTACAAGATAGAAGATTTGAAACCTGGGAATGGTGGGGAAAATAAGAAAAAAATAAATAAATGCAGGGTAAGAAACAGTCATTAGCATAGACTCAGGTAGTAACACAGCATTTCCGTTCCAACATACTTTTAAGCATTCATTAATGCAATTTCAGACATATAGCAACACAATATACAATATCCGAGTCTAGAGGCACCATTACACAGTCACAAGGCACAGCCTAACCAAAAAAATAAGGTAGAGTTCTAGGTAGCATAACACAGTTTAGCTAGGAGTACGACTATGTTCTACTAGGTTATTAAACAGTATAGAACAGTGAGCTATAGGACCCTGAGGCTGTTTGCAACATGAAGAACTTTGAGATATAACATTCAAGCTAGTTCATCATTAGCAGCCATAAAAGAAATAGGAATAGGCAGAAGCATTGCAGGTCCATTAAAGCATAAATTAACAATAGCTTATAAGATAGTCACCTTATTTAGACATATAGAGTCAAAAGGGTAATATCTAGTAGTTAGAGACGACTACCTGTATTACTGCCCAAGTATGAGGTGTCGCAAGCCTTTCTCCATTTCAAATATGCCTCAGAGGAATTTAGATTATCAGCAAAAGGAGGTTAAAGCTGTTTCTGCAAAACTCAGATCTATGCCAACATCATCTCTAGGACACAGTAGGCTCTAAAGCTGTATTGAGTGTGTCTCACTGTTGTTAACTTTAAAGAAAAGACAAGGAGGCTATGGGTTTGTGTTCCCACTAACAATATATATGTAACTGCTATTCCGCCCCTGACGATGCACCAGTGTTAGAAGGAAGTAAATAACACAGATGTATACAGGGAGGTATTTAGAGCACTAAATCTATTACTATAGGTGACCTTAAACCTTAATAGTGTCGGGAGAAGTGAAGTATTTAAAGAACTAGAGTTCCGTAAAGCTTTACTCAACAAAAGTTCCCTGAGGAGGTGTGTGGTAACCTGACATTACAGTTGAGGGGAGTTCCTTGGTGCTTAAGGAGTTGGAATCTTTAGGGCGATTCAGTTCAGACATGCAATTAGTGCCTTGGAGTCTCCCAGTTTAAAACAATTTCCTAGCATAGTGGAAGATTGCTAGCAGGAAACACACACAACCTGTTGTTGGATAGAGGTAGATAAGATGCTCTAATTCCCTGCGGTCATATAGTGACTGTTGCCCCGAGTAAAAGATTTACAGGGGAATGCCCATTTTTCAAGGAGGTTCTGTATAAAATGTGTACCGCAGTGTAAGAGTTACTAACTAACTAGAAAATCACACTCTAAGCTAAAGGAGTACAATTAACGAGTGATACAGCTCCTAGTCACCAAAGTGAGATAGCTAACAACAACTCCACGTGGTGCACGCAGTATACAGATGACCGTTCAAGCCACTCATACATCAGCAGAACATATTTAAAACAAAGCAGACATATATTCCATTGTAACTAGTATTTCCATCTATTGGCTGAGCCGTTTAGATAATGAGTGAGCGTGAAATAATAAATAATATCATCAGAAGGTAGCTTACAGAGTCAAGGATGCAGATATGCACAGCACCCTGGGGGTAAAATCCAGATAGTAAAGATGGTGCCTTGCAGGGAGAGAAGGATTTATGGGATTGGAAAGGATATGAGGTGGGAAGAAAAGGGGAAATAGAGGAGCAGGCAGGTAGAGCAGGAGGGGCTAAACCCTGGAAGGTTAACAAGTGTAAAGTGGGACGTCCTAAGGAGAGTAAGTTAGAAAAGAAGAGGAAGAGAGAGGAGCAGGATACTGATGGGATGAAGGAGTAATGGGAAAGTTGAAGGAGGGAATATGATCAGGAGGCAGATAGACAGTGGGAAAGTAGTCGCAAGGCTAAGACAAGTAACGGAAAAGTGTAAGCACCGACTACTGAGGTACTTTCAGTTGGTACAGGTAACTGAGGAGGGAAGGATACAGTGGTTGAGATGGAGAGGGGTAGCTGAGTGCTATTTAAGTGGAAAGTAGCAGAAAGAGTGGTAAAGAAAGGGCAGGAAAAAGTTCCTTCTTTCTTTGTTAGATTAGGATCAGATCTTTAATTAGGTAAAATAAATAAAATAAAAATAAATATATCTATATATCTGTATAGTTATATGTGTGTGTATGTCTGTATCTCTGAGATAGCATACATTGAATTACCTCAATCACTTAAAATATTTAAAATTAATGCTACCAATGTGTAAATGGATCAGGGCAAGAGTGGACTACTGGTAGGAATCTTTCCTTTGTCTTGTCATGGGCTATTTACCCAATAATAAAACTTTTGTATATTTTTAGTCCTTAGGATAGTTTTATCTCTCAATTTATATAATATCTGGTTCCTTCAATGGTCTTCTGTACTTAGAGAGCTTAATAGGATTATTTGTACTAAACATCTGATATTGCTTTTGGAATACTACAGTTTTTTCTCCGAGACACAGCTATAGCAGTCTCCTTTGTAGCTAATGGTTACCACTATTCTTATAGTAGCCATTTTCTTGTGAGAGAACTGTTTGTGACACTTCTATTGTGCAGTTTCTCTTGAAAAGGTACAAGACTCAGGAGAGACACACTAATGAATAATACACTAATGTACACTGACTAGTATGTGATTTCTGGATTTATCTTTTAAAGACTGAGACTGTAATATGTTGAGGATTAAGCATTTCCCTAATATACATTATTCCCTGAGTTAGCATATATAAGTAGTGGGTATGTAGGAGGCACAGCCTCCCCATGTTGAAGGGTGCAGATGGGCTTGCTTCTTGCAAGAATGATTTTTTTTTATATATTTTATGACTTTCAAAGGTGCTTCTGTTTCAGCTACTGCATTGTCGTGTGATTACACTTATCAAAGTCAGTCACAAAACAGTCACACTTTAGTTAAAGTGCCATCCTGTACAAATGCCTGTGATTTCCTCATGACATCTTTCTACCAACTGCATGAATAACAGAGTATTTTGGTTTGGCTATTTTATCAACTACCTCAACTTCAGGCTGCAAACTTTCCTATGGCTTCTGTACTCTTATTTGTCTATTAACTGTAAATCTGATAGTCTGCTGCAGTTTTTGTCATTGCAGACTTCTACCTCTGCATAATTTCTTCCAAAAACTCCTTTACTTTTTGTTGATTTTCAGGCATCAGCAGCACAGTTGAATATGAAGTTGGTATATTGCTTTCCTTCCTCCAACCATTAACAATTGAGCTGGTAAGAAATAAAGACCCTACAGTAGAGATGACCTTTATTACACAACTGTAAGAAGTCAGCCTCATAACTTTTGCTACTACTGATTATCATGAAACTTGTCATTGTTTGGATCATTTACTTGCCCATTAGACTGAGGATAGTGCAGACTGGCTGCTATGTTTCTGAATTTTCAGCCATGCACTAATCTTTTGAATACCTGATTTTTGTACTGCAGGCCATTATAAGATATAAGTGCATCATGTATCCTCTGTCTCAAGAATATATACTTTAATGCACTAATTACACTTGCAGTCGTTGCATCCACTAGTTTTATTAGTTCAGGGAACCTGGAATAATAACATATACATACAAGATACATGGCTTACTTGAAATGTGTCCACTTGATTTAATAGATGATCTAAAACTTTGTGGGCACCCACTTCTTCATGTGAGTTGGTGATATGGTATGCATTACAATTGGCACAACTCATCACTATTTGTTCTATTTGACTTGACATTCCTAGTTAGTATATACTAATACACAGCAGGAAGCAGGTGATGTTGGATGTGCCCAGGAATCCAGGTTGGTGACCCCATACCCATCTCCCAAAACATGAAGAAAATGGCCTATAATGCAGTTCATGCAAACACATAAAATACAGTATAGTGTGGATTTGGACTACTGGTAAGAATTTTGCAATGTCTAAATGCATGAGGGGGCACTGTAATATGTTCCATCCATAGGCAACAAGATTCTTGTTCCGAGTTTCATGCTGCACAACATGGCATTATGCAAGCAGCAGGTGAACATCTTGATAGGGCCCTCCATACAAGTCATGACAGTAGCAGAAGAATATGGTGTCAGATCCAGAGGAGGAACATGTACAACAGCTAAGAAAGAAGTTGGTGAAATACATTGCAGCACTGGCAAAGAGGTGGCATATGGTCCACAGATATGGGCCAAGATGCACACAACACAGAATAAAATGACACATTCTACATCACATACAGGTTATGCAGGTAATGCATGTACTGGCCACACTGAGCATCAGGCATCATGATGCCCACACAAGTTAGGGAGTGGGAAGGGTGCTGTCATCATCATTTCCACAGGTGGGGGTACACAATGACAGGTGACTGTAAAAATATAATATGCAAGGTGAACTTGGTTGCCATATATTCTGGTTAGTTTTGGGGAAACAGGCAACACATCCTACAGTGGTGCATTCTAACTACTATAGCATGACCTTGGGTGATTCCACTTTGTTAGCTTATGGTGTTGAAGCTTGATGAGGTGCCTGGCAGGGATGGTACAAAACTATGAGGTTGCATCCATGCACCTTGATGGAATGTTCCATGTGTTGGACCTGATGAGGAGCATTGTCCGTGACTATGACAATGCCCACCAATATGGCAGGTCACATAGCCACAGGTGATGTTGAAAGTGTAGAGCTATAGGACTGTGCATAAGCAGCCTGGTGAGGTGAGCCAGGTTTGGACTCAGAGAAATGGCAACAGCTACAACCTAGAGGACTCCATTGGCCAGGGGTGGGAGGCTATGTGGCCACACATGACAGTGATGCTATCTCAGCAAAGGTCTGTGTTGTCTGAGTTGGGATGGTCTGTGCCTGACCATCTCACATCCAAACCCTACCATGGCCATGGACTGCATGACCTGTGGAAACAGAAAGAAGAGGTGATTGCAATGAGTGCCATGGAAGTACTTATCTGGGCAACATTTGCACCATTTGCCATAGTGGCACTGTTTCTTGTCTATTCCTATACTCTGTGTTATTGTTCAGCTGGTATATATAATCATATAAACCACAAAGTATATATAACACCACCACA
The DNA here is from genome assembly GCF_019279795.1 of Protopterus annectens. Lineage (NCBI taxonomy): Eukaryota > Metazoa > Chordata > Ceratodontiformes > Protopteridae > Protopterus > Protopterus annectens. The sequence continues at coordinate 1,086,085,073 of NC_056730.1, read as the reverse complement.
AAGCCGTGGACATCAGTTGTCTGTGCCTGAATCACTGACCACACATCCTCTGGCTAATGCTAAGTGTTGTAGCCATATCAGGATTCTCACAATTCCCACAGTTCTCTTTTGTATCCATTATTTTTGCAATGCATCTTGATTTTATTTCTTATTTTTGCATTACTCTTTGATATTTTATGTTACACAATACTTTTTTTCTCATTTCTTTTAACTGTACACTAGTAATTTCACTTTCTCTGTACATATCCACACTTGTTGATTAATAAAGCCAGGCCCATACCATGTTTCAGAATTTCCAATACCACAAATTATTTAGCTTGAGTATTGCTGAATCACACAACTCACCAAATTCAAAGTCTCCCCTGGGATTCAATAAAGCTTATATGGAGTGTAAGAATAGTGCAGCCACTCCTGCATGGAATATGGCTGCCAAGTGATCCAGTAAACAAGCCTGGGGACATGCATGAGCTTGACAGCACTAATCTTGCATGGACACCACTGAATAATGTTAATTACCTCCTTTGCTGGTGAAAACCATGCAAATGAGGTGAATTAGTGATTCAGGAAGCAGACAGGCATCCGTGCAGGATTAGTGTTACCTGCAGAAATGTATTCAACTACTAGCCGAATAAATTTCTGCAAAAATTAAAACGGAGGCATGACAGCTCAAATAACATGTATTATAATCTTTAGGCATGCCAATGGCCAAATACATGGCCATTGGCATGAAAAGTTTTTCAATTTTATAAAAATAAAAGTTTTTTTGTTGCCACTCTGGGCCATTTAAGCATAGGGCTGTGGGATTGTGCCGAAAATATAAAAAAAAAAGTTGAAAAGGCAATTTTAAGTGAAATCTGCATTTTGCCATTATAGTCTATGGCGTGCAGAATCAAAACAATACCAGGGATCCGTGGTTGCTAAGGGGAAAGGCTCTGGTGTAGTGCAGTAACTAGGGATTAAGGCAGTGGGGTATGCTAATGAGAGAAATTTACTGAATCACAAAAAGATTTTAAGTGCCAAACTGCACCTAACCATGTAGGTGCTATAAGGCAGTGGTGTAAGCAGGAGGAGCAGCAGACATGAAAAAGGGGTGTGTCATGCTTGGTGTAAGCACACTGGAGCTCCATAGCTCCTAGATAAGCTTAGCTAAGCACAGCTAAGCAAGGGGGTGTGTCTGAGGCTGCATTGACTTATTCCATGAAATGAGCATGGTTGCATCCAGGGAGGGCCATTTCTCAGTGTTTACATTAGCTAAATGGGTTTGCATGGCGTGCACTGGGTCTTAAAAAAAAACGGAAATAGCAGGACTGTTTACATTTGGGCGCCAGGTTTGCACAAAGCACTTTGGGGCTTAAAAGGGATGGAAATGGGAAGAGGAAAAAGAAAAAAAAAAGGAAAATAGAAGAATAAAAGCAATCAAGTACAAATAAAATAGCTGTCAGGTGGAATGCATCATAGTCAGCCAATCATACAGGCAGCATCTGCAGCACAACAGTATAAACTATGGAAACACCTTACAGTCTGTTTTCACCCACAAACACCATTGGTATACACATGTAAGGGAATTTTAACTGAAAAACTGTTAGGGGTTGCCATTGCTTTGATCCATCAGTATGTGCTAGAGGCTGAGGGTGGTGAGGAGGATAATGCTGACAACCACCACAAACCGAGGAGGAGGAGAAAGTGTTCAGACCCAGGGTAACTTACCAGGGGCTACATGATCTGGAGATAGTAGAGTGCTACAGGGCGAACAGACACATTCTTCAGCAAACCTTTGAGCTGTGCTGGCCTCAAATCAGACCCAGAGGCAACAGAGGGGAACCCATCCCAGTGGATACCAAGGTATGTGTAGCCTTAAGAATACTAACTACAGGTACTTTCCAAAGACCTACTGGGAAAATCATGGGGGTCTCACAGGCATCCTCATCCAGGATACTCCACCAGTTCCTGGATAGCATTCTACCATATGCCAGTGTGCACATTTACTTCCCCAACACCCTTGAGGAGAGGACCAGCAAGATACGGCTCTTCCACCACCTAGCAGAATATCCAGAGGTACTGGGTGCAATAGACTGCATGCACATCCACATCAAAGCACTACCCGGTGAACAGGGTAGGGTCTACATAAACTGCAAGGGCTTCCTCTCCATCAACTGCCAGGTCATGTACGATGCCCAGGGCATTATCATGAATGTGTGTGCTGGCAGCCCTGGAAGCTATCACGACTCCCACATCTGGCATTTGTCACAGCTGTACCAGGCATTTGCCAGTGGGGACATCCTGTATGGCCATCTGGTGGGGGATGCTGACTATGCACTGGAGTCGTGGATGATGATACCCATCAGAAATGCACACACACCCACTCAATAATGCCATAATGAGGCACGCACACAAACCAGGATCATTGTAGAGTGTGTGTTTGGGATGCTCAAGTCACGGTTCCGCTACCTTGACATATCTGATGGAATCATGTAGTACTCTCCAGCCACATTTGCAAACATGTTCATAGTATGTGCCATGCAGAATATGATCCTGTGGAAACAGCTGCAGCAGGAACAGCACGGGGAAGGACCACACTGACCACCATCATTGCCAAGGTCCCCACAAGCACAGAGATACTCAGAAGAGGAGGCCCCTGAGCCTGTTCCTATAGGCAGACAGCGGCATGACCAGTATGCCCAGGCCATGGCAAAGAGGCAATGCATAGCACACACATTGACACTGTAGGGACCCAGGGACTGACACCTCTCTCTGACCCGCACACACAGTAAAATGGATGACACACACATCACATTACTTGTAACTTACCATGTATAGGCAGTGTACTGTGCGTGTCCAACATAGGCGGCACTCAAGCACATTCCTCAAAACTGCCGCAGGCACAAGGTAAGTCAGTCTTCTTAAAAATAAAAGAATGGATTAGTATGTTTTGGTAGCATATCCATGGTAATGCTGCATGCATGCAAGTGAATGGGGTGGCCTACTGGGATGGCAGCAGGCAACTGACAGCTATGTGGGACACCAGGAAATGTCTACACAATACTGGCTTCCGCACTCTGTGCAGTATCATTTAAGGTGACAAATCTCACTGCAGTATATGTGGGGGGCCAACTAAGGGGGGTCATAGGTCACATGCACGGATGTCACTGTGGGGATCCCATACTCACTCCCAGACTCACACAGCAAGTCAGCCATTGAAAACCATAAAGGAATGTCTGGCAAAGGCACAAAAATGGCGACAATGATGGAATATCCCCCTACAAACTTACACAGTGATATCACAGCAGGCCTTACAGTTGCAGTAAGACTCTCAGAAGGGTAAGAAGTCTGAAACTCAATTGTATGGTGTTACAATCTAACCTGTGGTCTCTAGTGATATGCCTCTATTCTCCAAAACAGGGCACAGTACTATGCTAAATGGAACCAAAACATAAAGCCAATATCAGCACAGTCTGTGCAAATCTGTACGTTTGACAGGTGTGCCACCCCACAACCATATTCACCTAGAAATGCAGTAAAATATATGCTTGTAGGGTCATAGCAGCAGAGCACACATTGCCAGGGCTGTCCCAATCAACATGATAACTTGTTGCATGTCCACAATATGCTGGGGTCAATGAGCTATGCATATGTGTGGGGAATACTTGTCAGGATGTGGCCAGCAACTTCTCATGGCTATTGTGTCCTACTGGCCTAGGTACAGCACTGTGGTAGACAGGGCCATGTTCCATGAAATGCAGTGCCAACTATTTTGCATGTCAGCTACACATATGGTGGGAGTTGTACACACTGTCCAGATGTCAATATCCATTACTGCTGGGAAGCTGGACAAGTCATGTACAGGGGGCCACACATATGAACAGTACACAGGTTGGAGTACCCTACATAGTGCCTACCATACCTCACAACTGTACAGACCTTTTGCAGAATGTACACAGCTTTGCATCATATCTGTTTTGTCTTTATTCTGAAATAGTGGTTGTCTGGCAAATCACTGGCAAAGCACGAAAGTCTAAAGTCAGAAATTATTGATGGATTGTAGTGTCTCAGACTTCACACCCCATAGAAAAAATGCATGCTAATGCAAAATCTGTTATTGTTTGTAAGGCCAGTAGTTACAAAGGTCTGTATATTTAGGCCTTTGTCACCCAATGACTCATGACTTTGTCCAGATGTAAAGGCTCACATATGTAGAGAGGTATGGTGCCTAGTAGCACAGCAGTGCATTCTGTGACTTACCATTGTCAACCCTGGTGGGTCCACTACCTGACAACCTGGGGGCATATGAGTGACAGAATGCACTGCCTCACCACAGATGGACTGCAGCAGTCTCACATGGCCTACAGGCCTCTGACAAGGGCCCATGCCTCACCTATAGTGCCTTTGTAGGGAATGTCATGGGTTTCATACTACCAACATAACACAGTCATAAAAATGCAAATGTAAGGCCATACCGCTAAATGCTAGTAGCATACCTCTCAACCTCGTAGAGAAAGAAATCTGGACAAAGCCATACATAAAAGTGGGATAAAGGCCCAACTATAGGGACACATTTGAAATATTGCTCTCATAATGTTAGGCAGTTGATAAAATAACAGAGGGGGAGTGTAGTAGCATGGATGTCATGAAGGGTGTGAAGTCTGAAACTCTAATGTTCTGTCATTATTCCCTAACTGCAACCCTGAGTGATTTGCAACAAATGTGCTAGAAAACAACAATGTTAAGTGAAACCGTCCAGATACCATCACCCAGAATGATACCACAGTACAAGGACAAAATGACTGACTTCAACAATTGGCTAAGCTTCTGGTGTCATTCTAAGGGGCTCCAGTATCTGTCTGCCTGGGATGTCGTGATCGACAGACCATAATGCTTTGCCAGAGATGGCCTGCACCTGTCGCCCTTGGGATTCCGGATACTGGCTAAGGCTCTTGCCACCCCTATAGTGCCTTTTTTAGGCAAGGTTCAAATGACAAATTCACCACCATAACAGGTACAAGCAAGCAAAATCTGAGGGTACTGCTACTCAATGCTAGAAGTCTAAACCTCAAAATGCACTCACTCGAGGCACTCCTTAAAATGGAGAACATCGACATCTGTGGAGTGTCAGAGACCTGGTTCAAGGCTCCAGAGAGCACCCCTGCATTACCAGGCTATAATTTATACCACACCTTTCGGCCACCAAACCTGGACCAAAACACTAAAGGCGGAGGTGTATCCATATTCATTAAGGTTATCCACACCTCCAGGCTAGATGCTCAGCATATGCAGCCGAAATTATTCAAGTGCAACTAACTCTGGGCAAGACTGCAATCCAAATTGTAGCTTGCTACATATCCCCCACCATGCCCCAGGATTCCCACTCCTCATTTCTTAATACACTGGAAAATATTAGGGTACAACCCAACACCCTAATAATGGGTGATTTCAACTACCCCACCATTAACTGGGAAAACTACTCATGTTCCAACTCTTTTGCTCAACGTTTTCTGGAATTCCTAAATTCCAACATCTTGGATCAACTTATCCACACCCCCACCAGGGCAGCAATATCCTAGACCTGGTCATTACCAACATGGGTGACCGGTGTTCCACACCAAAGGTCAGTTCCTTGTTGGTCAGATCCGACCACAAGCTAATCACCCTAGACATCCACATCTCGCCCCCACCCCCCTCTAGGGAAACTACCGTAAAATAATTCTCCAAAGCCAACTTCACAATTCTTAAGACAGTAGTGGCAAACTTTGCGACATCCATGCAGACGGACAATCGAGGTACGACTGCTGAATCCTACACAAATGCACTTTATAAACACTTACATGAGTGCATGGATCATGCTATCCCTAACAGAACCAAGATGCTATTCTCCAAAAAAAATAATGCCAATTTGGTGGTCGCCTGCCATAAACAAACACTATAACAGAAGAAAGAAACTGTTGCAAAAAAGAGAAAAATCCCATGATTGGAGGAACTCCCTGGTCAGCCTCAGTAAGAAGCTGAGATCCCTCATAAAATCCTCCAAAGCTAGTTATGAAAACAAAATTGCCACTGATTCTAAAGACAACCACAAAGCATTCTGTAGCTATATCAAGCATCTCAATGGCAACACTCAGATCTGCTCTGAGTTACAGCACAATGGCACTAAATATATAGAACCAACTGATATTGCCAACATCCTGACAGATAGGGTCAGTGTTAACTTTACCCCCCTCTCACCCCCTAAAGGACCCATCTCTATACCTGAAGAATGCAAAGTTTCTGTAATCATGGCTGCACAGGTAAAGAACACAGCATCCATGGGACCTGACAACATCCCAGGCTGCATTCTACATGAACTACAAAACGAAATGGCACCCCACCTAAGTACCATGTTCAATCATAGCCTCAGCTTAGGCTTTGTGCCCACTGAATGGTGCACAGTGACAGTTATCCCACTCTACAAAGGGGGAGCCACCATGGACCCCAGGAACTACCACCCCATTAGCCTGATGAGCCTGGTCTGCAAGGCCGTGAAACATATCATCATGGAACTTATAAACAAAGATATTGGTAATCTCCAAACTCTGGACCCTACCCAGTTCAGGTTTGTAAAAGGCAGATCATGTCTCCTAAACCTGATAGACTTCTTTGAAACAGTCACCAAAGCTGTAGACAAGAGTAAAGTGGTTCACATAGCCTATCTAGATCTCACCAAGGCTATTGACACCACCCCCCACTCTGGAATTATAGATAAACTCACTAAACTAGGTATAAATCCCTGTGTCACAAGATGGGTTGCCAACTGGCTCACTGACAGAACCCACACTGTGAAAGTAGCAGACTCCAAATCCGACTTCAGACCAGTGACAAGTGGAGTACCACAGGGTTCAGTCCTGGGTCCTCTCCTGTTTGGTATCTACTTCTCTGAAGTACAGGCTAACACAGAAGGCCTTTGGCTAACAAAGTTTGCAGATGACTGCAAAGTAGGAGCCATAATCAAAACTCCTAACGATGTGGACATCCTACAAAAGGGCCTCACTGAGATAGATGCCTGGTGTCAAAGCCATGGCTTCAAGCTCAATGCCAAAAAGTGCATTGTCATCCTCTTTGGTAAAAACTCTATACTCATGAATTACCACATAGGCAGTAGTCTACTTAACACCGAAAGTGTGATAAGAGACCTTGGGACACAGGTGGACAGTAGTCTCTCCATTGATAATCACATTGACACAGTAGTCAGGAAATCTTTCTACATGGCACACCTCATCATAAAAGGTTTCTCATCCAGGAAAAAAGAGGTCATTGTTCCCCTCTACTCATCACTCATTAGACCCATTATAGAGTGCAACGACCCTTTTAGTATGTACCTCACAAGACATCTACAACAACTGGAAAGGCCGCAGAAATACCTCACAGAGATGATTATCTGCCTTAAACAGATGCCCTATGCAGACTGTCTCGAAAAACTCCAGCTTTACTCTGTCACATATCGCCTTCTCAGAGGTGATCTCTGCCTAACATAAAAAGCTATGTCAAACCCAGAGCTGTTGGACATGCTCCACTTAAAGAAATCCCAGTCCCTCCAAGCTACATGCTCTAGGGACCTAAACCTGGTCACCATAATAAACAGAACATGCTGGAGGGATAGATTCCTGATCTAGAGACTTCCCATACTCTGGAGCAAACTACCTATCTATATCAAACAAAGCTCCTCATTAGCACTCTTCAAGAAAACTCTTGATGATTGGATGGGAGATAAGAAATTCACCCCGAGGATCACTTCTGTGGCTCTGCTTGACAGTGGCACAGGAAAATAATTTTCTTGGATGCCAAAAGCCAGGGTACCTTTTTGGGTAGGCGTATATAGATCCTAGGGCCAATAGCCTAGTACCTACCTATGAACCTAAGATATATGAAGCATGCATCTGGATAATCTGTGAGAATCTGTACAGCTGACAGATATGGCCACACCAGGATATGATCTGTCAAGTGAGAAGAATACTGCACAACCAGGAGATCCTCAGCCAGCATATCACCAAGGTGCTGGACCTTTTACACAGCTTTATCAGTCAATCGGCTGCAGCCACACCTCCCAACTGGTTGGATTGTGCAAGAATGTCTAGCCTTTACCTCATAATATAGGTATGTGAATCATCCATCTTCTATTTGTCTGGTAAATAACTGTGATACTCCTATTATTTCTGTCAGTAGGTAATGACACAATACAGTACAGGGTCAAACATTACATATGTCAGAAAATGTCTGCTAAAACAAACCATGTCACTCAAGCAACTCATATATTGATATTAGCAATAGTTACAGTACCCCACTTTTTTTTGGCCCATTGTTTTCCCAGACTGGCAGCCTATCTCCAGATATCTTGCACAAACAGGTTGCAAGGTATGGCTGTAGCACACAACAATCCGGACTGGAGTACAACTATCCCTGGAATGGAATGCTCCTACACTTAGAGAAGTGATGCCCATGTCTGAAACCACATTGAACTATATATTTCTGTATTGTGCAAATGTCTTTGCATGCACACATCTATGTAAATCTAACTGTCTCCACACACACACACACACACACACACACACACACACACACACACACACACACACACACACACACACACATATACACACACCAGACAGGATCACCACAGCCAGCTGTAGGTGGCACATATGTGGTATATTTGCATCTGTTGTGTGTGATACACACACACACACACACACACACACACACACACACACACACATATATATATATATATATATATATATATATATATATATATATATGGGCAACGTATTGCAATATGTCAATACATACGCATAGACATGGGGAAGAGAGGGACAGACAGTGATAGAGTGAGACACACAGGGAGACACACACAGACAGTGAGTCATACCCAGGGATACCCTGAATGGTATAGAGTGATGTCCTGCTGCAGACAGTTGCATACCAATTGTAAACATTTTCATGTGCCAGCATGAAGATGAGATTCATTGTCTGATGGTACTGATTTGGGGGTTGGAAAATCATATCACCTACCTGTGTGTGTGTGTGTGTGTGTGTGTGTGTGTGTGTGTGTGTGTGTGTGTGTGTGTGTGTGTGTGTGTCTGTAGGTCTAAGTATTATGATGCTTTACCCACCCAGTACACTTCCTACTGTTCTACTTTACAACATCTGACAGTGTCATTCACCTTAGAAGTACCTTTGGACTGGTTTCAGTCCTGTAAGCTCCATAGTGCATGTGATAACTGTGTAACACTATCATACAAATAACTAGATCAGTAGAAGTTTTAATCACAGTCCCAGCATATGTAACAGTGGTTGTGTGTGGCGTGGGGTGGGGTGTGTATGAATAAGTGTTTTAGTCCATTCCAATCCAGTAAAGCTCCCATTGCCCTACTTCACAAGATTTGCTGACATCATTCACTGTAGAAGTACTGTTGGACTGGCCTCTTCCCTATAAGCTCTGTGGTATGTGCGATAACTGCATAACACTATAGTACAAATAACTATTTAGGTAGGGGTTCTAATCTCAGTCATGGCAAATGTTAAAGTGTGTGTGTGTTTGTGTTGTGTGTATGTAGGTTAAAGGTTTTGAGCCCATTTACACTCAGTACACTTCCCAGACTTCCCATTGTCTGACTTTAGCAGTCCTGCTGATGTCAGTCACCTTAGAAGTACCTTTGGGCAGGTCTCAGATCTATAAGCTCTGTGGCACGTGTGATAATTGCGTAACACTATAGTATAAATAACTAGTTAGGCAGGGGTCCTAATTTCTGTTCTGGAAAATTTATGTATATGTGCAGGTTAAAGTATTCTGTGGCCTCTTTCACCCATTGCATCACACATTGCCCTATTTTACAAGGGCCAGTGATGTTCCTCACCTTAGAAGTACATTAGGACAACTTTCACTCTATAACCTCTGTGGCACATGTGATAAGCGCATAACACTATAGTAGCAGTAACTAGATAGGCAGGGGTTCTAATCTCAGTCTTGGCAAATGTGTGGGTGGGGGTATGTTTGTATGAGAATCACATCCATTTGAGGGCTGGGTTTTGTGATTGTTTTTGCTGTCGCCCACACAGTACACATCAAAATGTCCACTTTACAAGGCCCATTGTTGTCATGCACTGCAGATGTAGCTGTAGACACTCTGCAGCCCTATAAGCTCTGTGCCATGTGCAATAATTTTGTAACAGTATTGCATGAATAACAAGATAGGTGGCCCTTCTAATACTTGGATACCATTCCCCACTCAGGAATCATGGACAAATACACTCAGCTAGGCATAAACTCCTATATCACTAGGTGGCTTGCAAACTGGTTCACAGATAGAACCCACAGTTTGAAAGCAGCAGACTCCATGTCAGACTCCTGACCAGTCACGAGTGGAGTCCCACAGGGTTTGGTCCTGGGTCCCCTCGCATTCGGGATCTACACCTCTGAAGTCCAGCCCAGTACAAAGGGACTCTGGTTGCCAATGTTCATAGTCAACGGCAAGGTGGGTGCTATTATTACCTCCCCACTTGATGTTGACATCCTGCACATAGGACTCACTGAGACCTATGACTGGTGTCAGAACCCTAGACTTTAGCCTGATACCAGAAAATGTCCTGCCATCCCCTTTGGGAACAACATGGTTCCCATGAATTACTACATTGATGGTAGTCCACTGAACACTGATGATGTTATAAGAGAACTGGGAACACAGGTTGACAGTGAGCTCTCTGTTGACCACCATAGTGCCACTGTGTTCAGAAAGTCCTATGTGTTACATCTCCTGACTAAGGGTGTTGCATCCAGGAAGCAAGATGTCATTGTCTTCATGTACTCTCCCCTAATTAGGCCAATCAATGAGTACAATGGCCCATTTGGCATGTGCCCCACTGGACATGTGCAACAACTGCAGAGGCTGCAAAAGTACCTCACAAGGAGGATCCTAGGCCTTAAACACTTGCCCTATATGGACAGACTTCAATAACTCCAACTATTCTCTGTCTCATATTGGCTACTTAGAGGTGATCTCTGCCTGTCTTACACAGCCATGTCTGACCTAGCTCTGTCAGGAATGCTACATCTGAAGAAACCAATCTATCCACACCACATGCCCCAGAGACCTCAACCTCATTTTTATAATCAACAGAACATGCTGAAGGGACAGGTTCACAACCCAGAGACTGCCCACACTATGGAACAGACTTCACATACATGTTAAGCAGAGCACCTCACTGGCCCTCTTCAAGAGAAATCTGTATGCGTGGATGGGAAATGTAATTCCCACCCCAGGAATCACTCCAGTAGCTTAACTCCTTAGACACACTGTGGACTATTGTCATGTGGCACGATGCCAGGGCATTCCCATGGGCTTGGTTTGTAAAGGCTCTATGGCCATTCACCTAGTACACACCTATGGAGCTATGAACCTATGGCTCTCAGTACTGGCAAACATGTGTGCGCGCATTAGTGTGTATAAAAGTGTTTGTCAGTGTGTAAACATGGGGGTTAAAGTAGTTTGAGGCCCTTCTTACCCAGTACACCTACCATCACCATACCTTACAAGGGCTGGTAATGTTGTTCACCTTAGAAGAACTGTGGGACACTCTTCACATTATAAGCTTCGTGGCATGTGCGATAAATGCATAACACTGTGTTAGCAATAACTAGATAGATAGGGGTTTTAATCTCAGTCCTGGCAAGTGTGTGTGTGTGTGTGTGTGTGTGTGTGTGTGTGTGTGTGTGTGTGTGTGTGTGTGTGTGTGTGTGTGTGTGTGTGTGTGTGTGTGTATGAGAACCATAGCTTGTGTATGTGTCTGAGTGAGAACTATATGCATTGTGGGGGTGGGTTTTACATTTGTAGGCCATGGTACTGCCAGTACATGTCCCAAGGTCCACTTTACAAGGCCTGCTGTCTTCATCAACCATAGAGGTATCTGTTGACACTCTTCAGCCCAATAAGTCCCATGCTGCATGCAGGAACTATGTAACAGTATGGACTAACTAACAAGATAGGCAGGGCTGCTAATCTCAGTCCTGGAAAATGTGTGTATGAGTGTATTTGTGTGTGTAAGTGTGCATCACTGTAAGTTTGAGTATTTTGAGTCCATTCTCACCCAGTAAATCACACATTGCCATACTTTACAAGGCCCGGTGATGTTGTTTACCTTGGAATTACCTTGGGACTCTCTTCAACCTGTAAGCTTTGTGTCACATGCGGTAAAGGCATAACACTGTTGTAGCAGTAACTCGATAGGAAGGGGTTCTAATCTCAGTCCTGGCAAATGTGCATGTGTGTAAGAACAGTATTGTATATGTGTTTGAGTGAGAACTATATCCATTGGGTAGCCATGGTACTCCCAGTACACATCCCAAGGGCCACTTTACACAGGCCACTGTTCACATCCATCATAGAGGTATTTGGGGATCTCTTCAGCCCTATAAGCCCCGTGCCACATGCAACAGTTTTGTAACATTATAGAATGAATAACATGACAGGCAGGGCTGCAAATGTGAGTACTGGCAATTATGTGTGCACTGGTGCATATAGCAGTGCTTGTGAGTGTGTAGACTCATAGCTGACAGTTTAATTAGTCCTCCACACCCAGTCCGCACCCCATTGCCATACCTCACAAGAGCACATGATGTTATTCACTTTACAAGCACCTGGGAACAATCATCACACTATTGGTTCCGTGCCACCTGTGATAAATGCCTAACACTGTAGTACCACTAACTAGATGGGTAGAGGTTCCAAACACAACACTGGCAACTGTGATCCTGTGTGTGTGTGTGTGTGTGTGTGTGTGTGTGTGTGTGTGTGTGTGTGTGTGTGTGTGTGTGTGTGTGTGTGTGTGAACAGTGTGTTTGGTCAACACAATATTTTCTGGGGGTGTGGGTTTTACCAATCTGAGGTGTGTTCCACCCACTACACTTACCATTGTCCACTTCACAAGGCCTGCTGACGTCAACCACCATGGACTTATCTGTATACACCCCTCAGCCCTATAAGCTCTGTGGCACATGCAATAACTGTTACACAGACCTGGTAAATGTATACGTATACAGTTGTACCTTGGCTCAGACACGATCAATGTATTACCACTGTGCTATACCCCTATCCACCTCCTGCTGATACACAGACACCTAGAACACAAACAGAATACATCATGTGAGAATACATTCAGTCAGTGTTACTAACACCAATAATGTATCATGGCTAAAAAGGTGCACACACTCTGAAGTGTACCCATTACAATTGCAAGCTGACAGCACCTTACACATCATTACATAACTAAACTGTACTTAATTCACCCTGTCCATCAGAAGCATATTAGCATGTCCCTGCATCAGTGGTATGGATGAGAGGGATGTGGCACAGGTATCATCATATGCACAGGGTGTTGTGTTGGTTTGCCAGACGCCTAGGCTGGGCCATATGGTTGACATCAGGTGTGTGTGTGTTTGGAAGGGTGCTGTATTAATGGGCCATGCAGAGATGGTGTGTGTGTGTGTGTCTGGAGGTGACCTGGCTGTGATGGTGATGCGTGTGTGTGTATGTATGCACACAGTCATGCCATGTGGCTGCCCTGCACAAGGGGATATTGGACAGTTGTGGACCATACATGGCAGGGTGTACAGTTCACCATCTCCAGTCACGGACACGGGAACTGGTCCTGCCAGGGGTCTCACTGGCACCACCAGGCCCAAGGCCAGATGCACTACTGCTTCCTGATGGTGACTGCTGTCTGCTGGATCTGTGTCCCTGACAGGACCAGCCAGGACCACGTGCCAATGGCATGCTCCATTGTGTTATGGACAGCACCCCCCCTCCAGTAGTGCTGGTGGTACTTACCACTATGGGAATGGGAAGATACACTGCCCAGTAGACTCTCAGCTGATGTTGGTGCTGACCTATGTCCACATGGCCAATGCTCATCTCCCACAACGCACTCTAGCACAGACATGCCATGGTCAAGGATTGCCAAGGTCTCACCCCACCATCTATTCATGACCTCCGTATTTTGATGTGTGGGCTTAACAAGGTCATGTATGTTGCCACATAAGCCAAGAAGAGTTGCATCTGAGACCCTGAGTATTTGGTGTTATGTTCACTACATGCCTATGCATCCATGACAGCCTCAAACCTGCATCTGGAGACACCTGCTGTGGCACTTGTAACAGCTGCTTGATAGGCAGCAGTCCTCCTTTGAGCATCCCTGTCCATCCACCTGTGTGGGACCTCACCTGTACTCTAGCTATGGCTAGTGAGTACACTCACACTTGCCATAGTCACCACACTAGCCTGTTCCATGCCACCACCTGCTAACTGTCCATTATCTGTGGCTGCTAGGGACAGGGTATGTGTGGGCATTCTGACTGTATGCAGGGACATTGTGGATGACTGTGGGATGCCAACCGATGGCACAGATTCAGCCCCTGACAACCCCACCTACACACCACTATGACCACCATCATTGTCAGAGTCTTCAGAGACACTGACATCAGATTCTCAATGGGAGGGACAACGACCACCATGTCTACCTGTAAGGGGAATACAACATATGTAAATTATTACCTGCACTATAAGGTTTGCTGGTATACACACACACACACACACACACACACACACACACACACACACACACACACACACACACACACACACACACACACACACACACACACACACACACACACACACACACACACACACATGGACACACACACACAGACACATACAGGTGAGGTGGCACAAAGGCATTATACAGACCTCACAATAGCCAACTGATGACATTCATGACACAGTCAGACCACAACATACACACTCTGGACAGGCCCGCAACATAGGTTCATAGGTTCATAGGTTGGAACTAGGCTATCAGCCCTAGGGCCTATACAAGCCTAGCCAAACAATTCCCTGGATATTTCTTCCCACAATATTTACTTCCACGGACCCCTGTCTAGCAGGGTGACCTACATGATAATGGGGTGAATTTCCTATCTCCCATCCAATCATCAAGGTTCCCTTTGAAGAGGGCCAGGGAGGCACTCTGCTTGACATGTATGGGCAGTCTATTCCAGAGTATGGGGAGTCTCTGCATCAGGAACCTATCCCTCCAGCATGTTTTTTTCATTGTGATGACAAGGTTTAGATCCCTGGAGCATGTGGCTTTGAGGGATTAGGATTTCTTTAAGTGGAGCATGTCCAACAGCTCACGGTTTGACATGGCCTTGTATGTTAAGCAGAGATCACCTCTGAGTAGACGACATGCCACCGAGTATAGCTGGAGTTTTTTTAGATGGTCAGTATAGGGCATCTGCTTTAGGCCTGCGATTATTTTAGTGAGGTATTTCTGCAGCCTTTCCAGTTGTTGCAGATGTCTTGTGAGGTACATACCAAACAGGGCGTTGTACTTTATAATGGGTCTAATGAGGGATGAGTACAGTGGGACAATGACCCACTAGGTTCATGAAGGGCCAATCTTGTCTTTTCCTGGATGAAAAGCCCTTATTGATGAGGTGTGCCACATAGAAGGATTTCCTGACTGTTGTGGCGATGTGGTTATCGAAAGTGAGACCACTGTCCACCTGTGTCCCTAAGTCTCTCATCACACTTTTGGTGTTTAGTGTACTGCCACCTATGTGGTAATTCATGGGTACATGGTTTTTCCCAAAGGGGTTAACTATGCATTTCTTGGCATTAAGCTTGAGCCCATGGATCTGGCACCAAGCATCTGTTTCTGTAAGGCCCTTTTGTAGAATATCCACATCATTTTGGGGTTCAATAATGGCTCCCAGTTTGCAGTCATCTGCGAATTTTGTTAGCCAGAGTCCCTTAGTGTTGGCCTGTACTTCAGAGAAGTAGATGCCAAACAAGAGCGGTCCCAGGACTGAACCCTGAGTTACTCCACTTGTCACTTGTCTGGAGCTGGATATGGAGTTGGCTGCGTTTACAGTCTGGGTTCTGTCAGTAAGCCAGTTAGCAACCCATCGAGTGACGTAGGGATTTATGCCCAGCTTGGTAAGTTTATCTATGATTCCAGAGTAGGGAATGGTACCAAAAGGCCTTGGCGAGGTCCATATAAGCTATG
The DNA here is from genome assembly GCF_019279795.1 of Protopterus annectens. Lineage (NCBI taxonomy): Eukaryota > Metazoa > Chordata > Ceratodontiformes > Protopteridae > Protopterus > Protopterus annectens. The sequence goes on along the minus strand of NC_056730.1, from coordinate 1,086,068,990 downwards.
TGAACCGCCTTACCCTCGTCCACAGCTCCAGAGACTGATTCGAAGAAGTCAATCAGGTTCAGGTGACAAGATCAGCCCTTCATGAACCCAAACTGTGTGTGGTCCAGTGTTTGAAGGTTGCCAATGTCTTTGTTTATAAGTTCCATGATAATGCATTCCATGCCCTTGCAGATCAGGCTCATCAGACTGATGGGAAGGTAGTTCCTGGGATCCAACATGGATCCCCCCTTGTGGAGTGGGATAACTGTAGCTGTGCGCCACATAGTGGGCATGAAGCCTGAGGTGAGGCTATGATTAACATGACACTTAGGTGAGGTGCCAGTTCATTTTGTAGTTCATGTAGTACACAGCCCGGGATGTCATCTGGTCCATTGGATGCTGTATTCTTAGCTTTGGAGTGTGCGGTTTCCACCTGTGTGGCCATGATTACCGGAATTTGGCAATCTTTTGGTATTGAGCTGGCCCCTTTAGGGGATGGGAAGAGGGTGAAATTGGCACTAAATCAATCTGTCAGGATATTGGCAATATTTAATGCCATTCTGTTGTAGCACAGAGCATATCTGAGCATTGCCATTTAGATTCTTGGCATAACTATAGAATGCCTTGTGATTGTCTTTGGAATCGTTGGTAATTTTATTTTCATTTCTAGCTTTGGAGGATTTTATGAGGGATCTCAGCTTCTTACTGAGGCTGGTAAGGGAGTTTTTTGCATCCTGAGACTTTCATCTTTTCTGCAACAGTTTCTTTCTTCTGTTATATAGTTTGTTTATGGCAGGGCACCACCAGATTGGCTTCCTTTTTTGGAAGAGAGCATCTTGGTTTTATTTGGGATGGCACAATTCATGCACGAGTGGATGTGCTTGTGCAGTGCCTTAGTGTAGGATTCAGCAGTCGAACTTTCAGCTCCCGTCTGCATGGGTGTCATGAAGTTTGTCACTTCTGACTTGAGTAGCATGAAGTTGGCTTTGGAGAAGTTTTTTACAGAGGTTTCCTTATTGGGGGGTGGGGGTGGGATGTGGATGTCAAGGGTGATTTGCTTATGGTCAGACCTGACCAATGAGGGGGTGACCACTGGTGTGGAGCATCTATCTTCCATGTTGGTAATGACCATGTCTAGAATATTGGAGCCCCTGGTGGGACAATGGATTAGTTGATCCAGGGTGCTGGAATTTATGAATTCCAAGAACCGTTGGGAAAAGGTGTTGGTACCTGAGTAATTTTCCCAGTTAATGGCAGGGTAGTTGAAATCACCCAGTATTAGGGTGTTTGGTTGTATCTTAATATTTTCCAGTATGTTTAGAAAGGTGTAGTGAGAATCTTGGGGCATGGTGGGGTATCTGTAGCAAGCTACAATTTGGATTGCAGCCGTACCTAGTGTTAGTTGCACCTGGAGAATTTCAGATGCATTGTGTTGGGCAACTAGCCTGGATGTGTGAATATCCTTGGTGAATATGGACACTCCTCCACCTTTAGTGTTTCGGTCGTGGTTTGGTGGCCGAAAGGTGTGGTAAGAGTTGTAGCCTGATATTGCAGAGGTGCTCTCTGGACCCTTGAACTAGGTCTCAGTTACTGCACAGATATCGATGTTCTCCATTTTTAGGAGTGCCTTGAGAGAGTGCATTTTGAGGTTTAGACTTCTAGCATTGAGCAGCATTACCTTCAGATTTTGCATGCTTGTATCTGTTATGGTGGCGATTTTGTCCTTTGAACCTTGCCTAAAAAAGACTCTATAGGGGTGGCAAGAGCTTTAGCCAGTAACCTGAATCCCAGGGGTGACAGGTACACACCATCTCTGGCAAAGCATCATGGTTTGTCGATCATGTCATCCCAGGCAGACAGATACTGGATCCCCTTTGAATGACACTAGAAGCTTAGCCAATTGTTGAAGTCAATCATTTTGTCATACTGTAGTATCATTCTGGGTGAAGGCAGGATGCTACTCAGGGCTAGGGTCATACCTGCCTGGGTCACATGATCCAAGAGCTCTTCCATGTCTCTTTTCATGTAGTCCAGGGAGGTACATCTCAAGCCATTCACTCCAACATGGACAATGACAGAGTCGTATTTGTACTTGTTGTGGAGTGACTTGAGTGCATGCGTTATGTGGTGGATCCTGGCACCCGACAGGCAGCTGACTGTAATTTTCTCCTTGTTCAGCCTGGTGAGTGGACATCAGTGTGTCTGACTATAGAGTCACCTATGACTAAAGTGTTGGGTACGTTGTCTTGCCTTAAGGGCTGTTGTTGGCACACTGGTGTTGTGAGCTATGTGTCACTTTGGTTGTGACTGGTGTTTGTTCGCGTTTCAGTTTCAGAGGTCCTTGTTGCTTGGGCAGGTTAATATTAAGGGCCTCCGCATATGTGGGTTTAGTGTTGCTATATGTGGGTGTTGATGGTGTGGGTTTTGAAGGGCTATGTGTTGCTTGAGGTGTAGTGCAGGTGTTAATCTTCTCCTCTTGACTGTCTAGCACAATCTTGGCTGGAGAAAGCTTTGCTTCCAATTTGGCTATGTAAGTGCATGTCTTGCAGGTTGTAGTGTTGGGTGATAGGAGGAGAGGGTTGTCTGTGTACTTGAGGAAGTTTCTGCATTGCCCCAGTATGCTCAGATTCACCAGGTGGACAGGAGAAATCACCGGAAGCTGACCCTTGGACATGCCTGTTTAGGTGATTTTTGTAAAGTACAAGAGCTGTTTTCCCTTACCTTTGCATGGTACTTTGCGATTATAGGCTGTTTAGTGCCTACAATTAATTTCTCCTTATTAACAAGGAGAGTTGAGTGCTTCTATCAGTTTAAGGCTTCCTAGTACTTTCCAGCAGGTTCTAGAGCAAGTGCTAGTCACAGTGGTTCAGATTTTAGTGCTATTACGGAGAAACCAGCTAGTTCTAAGGGAGAATTTAAAAAGCAGACTTTCTGGCACCTGGAATAGTTTAACCATAGCCCGGCAGTGCTGCACGATGCGAAAAATGCACAAATATGCGTGTTTTTAAGCCAGAAAGTTGAAAGGGATAGAAATCAGCCCAAAATGGCTAAAATTATAACCACTCCTCTATTGTTAGACAGGCAGTACGATGCTCACCACTCCCACTGGTAATCAGTAGGACTTCCCTCTACCACAGCAAGGTCTGGATAGCTCTGAACACAGAAAATAAAGTCCTGAAACCAGCAAAGCCTGGGATCTGGACTATACTAGCTAGGAAAGGCGGGAAACGAGCAAACTAGATAGTATTTTTTTTTTTATGAAAACAGGCTAAACAATGCAATAATACACTAAATAAACACAGAAAAGGCTAATGCACTTGAGTGTATAGCCTTAAACAGTAAATACAATTAAAACTCTACAAAATTAGCAATTTAAAACTTTTTAAATGAAGCAAGGCAAGTGCACAAACTGAAAAATGATTTAAGAGGCAGTAATACAGTAGAATAAGTAGCTTGTCTACATATACAGAAAAGTCTATATATACAGAAAAGCAGCTAAAACACACTAAAACAATTCAAATACAGTGCAACCTAGATCATTTGAGTTGTAGCAATATTAAGGCAAATACAGTTTTAATAAATGCACTAAAATATACTCTATATTTCTAAAATGTTTGAGAAGCACAGTCAGAACACAAGAATATTCAGACAATTACAGCCCTTTCACTTAATGTTATTACTAATATACACCTCTGGGATACGTGAGTAGTGTTAGTAGGTGATGGGCCTTCACCTGGAAAACACTGCAGCCATGTATACATTATTGCTGTTCACCTGTATAGCACAGTGCCAACTCCTACAGAACATACCTCTCAACGGAGTGTCTAGATGTGTGGTTCATATATTTGGTCTGTTCCTCATAGATCCTGTGCTTGTCTGACATATTACTGGGATGATCTGAGGATTGACATCATTAATTAATGACATGGTTTGAGTGTCGCATTTCAACACCTGCAGTACATGTATGTTAAAACAAAAATGGATACACTAACAACCTGCTAAGCTTACAGTGGATATAATAAGACCATAGAAATCATGTCATGACATTTCCCACCTTTAATGTGACTTACAAGCTGTGCAATCCAATTGAAGAGCAAACACATTGGTTAGGCGTAACATATAGAAGGTGAAATATGTACAATAGGCTGGTTGCATGAGTGTGCACACCCTTAAACTAATACTTTGTTAAAGCGCATTTTAATTTAATAACAGCAGTCAGTCCTACTGGGAAGGTGTCTATCAGCATGACACATCTCAACTTAGCAATATTTGCACATGCCCCCTTGAAAAAGCCCTCAACTCTGTCAGATTGTGAGGACATCTCTTGTGTGCTGCCCTCTTCAGGGCACCCCACAGAATTTCTATTGGATGTAGGTGTGGACTGTGGCTGGGCCATTCCAAAACATTGATTGTCTTCTGGTTAAGCCATTTATTGTGATTTGGATGTTTGGTTTGGGTGATTATCATGTGGAAAGGTATTATTCCTCTTCATCTACAGCTTTCTAGCAGACACATGAAGATTTTGGGCCAAAAGGGACTAGTATTTGGAACCGTTCATAATCACCTGCACCTTGGCTAAAGATCCACTTCCAGCTTATGAACAGCAACCCCAAAGCAGGACACTGCCATCACCATGCTTCACCAGGAGGATGGTGTTCTTTTGGGGATGCACAGTGTTGTTATTGTGCCAAAAAAAACTTTTGGAATTGTGGCCAAAAAGTGCAGCCTTGGTCTCATTACACCATAACACATTTTCCCACATGCTTTTGGAAGACCTGATGTATTGTTCTTGAGAATTCTGCCAGACCTGGATGTTGTTCTGTGTAAGAAAAGACTTCCATCTTCCAATCCTACACCATAGGCCAGACATGTGGAGAATACAGGAAATTGTTGTCACATGTAGTACACAACCAGTACTTCCCAGACATTCATGCAACTGCTTTAGTGTTGCTGTAGGTCTCCTGGCAGCCTCCCTGACCAGTTTGGGTCTTGCCTCTTCAATACATTTGGAGGGATGTCCTCTTCTTTGCAATGTCACTGTTGCCCCATATTTCCACCACCTTTTGTTGACTGTCTGCACTGTGTTCCATGGCATATGCAATGCTGTGGAAATGTTTCTGTGCCCTTCTCCAGGCTGATACCTTTCAAAAATGAGATCCTTTGCTGCTTCTTAAGCTCTATGTGAACCATGGCTGTTGCTGTAGCAGGCAACTAAGTAAATGTCAGGTAAGTCCTGGCAGGACAGCTGACCGTTATTTGCTGTTAATCAAGGAGTCTCTGTAATTGATTGCAGGTGTGTACCCAAGAGGACGTAATGCTGTAATTATATCGAAAGCTGCTTCAACACAGTATTAACTGCAGGCAATGCACACTTATGCATGTAGCTTCTTGTACGTTTTTCATTTGCCATAATTGTTCCCCTAACAGATTTGTTTGTTTTACAATTGAATTGTCCAGCTTATAGGTCACATGAAAAGTTGGAAGAGTTTGGAAATGTTTTATTGTAATCTCATTTTTGTTTATCACAAATACCTCTCATTTTAACAGGTGTGTGTGTACACCATTTATATGCACTGTATAACACTAATTTATAAAATATGTCCCTAGTTTTGGGCCTTTGTCCCCCCATTTTGTCAGTCTTTGTCCAGATTTCTTGCAATGAACGGTTGTGAGGTATGCTACAGATATGTTACACCTCCTGCAAATAAGACCTTGTGATGATCATTGTGATGCAATGCAGTTAATCCCACCACAAGTGAACATGCAGATATCACAATATGGTTGAGAGTAACAGTTGTGTGCATGGTAAAATGCATGACCTTAACATGCCTGGGGTACTGGTGATCCACAACAGGGCAATCCCATACTCACTGTATTCAGCCTGCTGTCCCACATCCAGATCAGAGGTACCTATGTAGTTGTGGAGGAAAGGTATTGTCAGCAGACTCATATTTGGTATTGGTACAAGATGAATGCTACTTTCCTGCACATGTTCTGTACAAGCTCTGATAGTACACAATTTGCTGTCCTTCACCATAGATGTGCACTTGTGTGCATTACTAAACCCCACCCACAAATACAGTTTGAACTCACATCTGCATCTAGATACATACAGAAGCCAGTGTGACTGCTACATGACTCAATTGATGTGCACTGTGGCCTTACCTGTACACTCCTCGCCTGTTGCTTGGGGGCCACCCACCTCCATGACTTGTGTTTCTTGTATTGGCTAGTGTGTGGGGGCTACCCTAAGGTTGGCAAGGAGCTCCTCAGTTCCCATAAGTGGGACCCATGTGGCAGGACCCCCACCTGTGGTGTTACAGTCCCTGGCATGGCAGCAGCCCTTTGCCGGGAAGGATCAGGTCAGTCATACGATGCCTGACCTGATTGTATGTGCGGCCATGGTGGCTACTGTAGTTCACCCTATGGACCAGCTCATCACACAGGGCAGTCCACAGCTACAGATCTTGTGGCCTATGGCCAAACATCACGCCATGGTGCTGGATGATAAGGTCAATGATAGCCTCATTTTCAGCTGCAGAGTACTGTGGCTGATTGACAAGTGGCATGTCACCTGGAAGACATAAACAGGGAAACACATTACAGGATCTCATTAGTTTGTCAACATTCTTTACAGAACCTAAGCATCAACATTTTTTATCATTAGCCACCACATACAACCACATCATACCCCTGTCATCTATCAGCACGCTATGAACTTGCATTGCACTCCTGGTCCTGATGTGTCATGTTCCCCCCAATGAGAGCCAGTAAATTGCATAATCCAACATTCATCTTTCACCTTTGTGTAGAGGGATGACAGTGGCCATCTTCCTTGCAGATGGGGTGGCAATGGTGTTTAGGCTTTGCTTGAGTACGGTGTGTAATGGAGTTGGAAGCATATGCCTGAGTTCATGTAGGATGCAGACAGGGATGTTATCAGGTCCCATGGAGACTTATTTTGTTGCCTTTGAGTAGGCATTATGTACCTGCTTCCTGATGATGAGGAGAGGGGTGTGGGTGCTGTGCATATCCACCTATACTGATGGTGGGACAGGGGGTGATGTTTTCCCTTAACCTGTCTGCAGTGGGATGACTATAGCTATGCTGTGTGTGTATGTGGTGTGATTGACCACCAGTACAGGGTGGGTTGGGTTGTTGCTTCTGAGATGGAAGAGATATGTATAGACAGCCTTGTGACTGACCTTGGTGGATGTGCCCAATTTATACTCATAGTTAGCCTTACAGTGACACACCTGTGACCTTATATGTTTGTTCAGACAAAGGTTGACCTGCTTCCAAGTTGGTACCTGCTCCTAATTGTCCTTGTACAGCCAATATAGTGACCAATTATGTGGTTTGTGTATTGCTGCTGTCCACCAAAGGGGATTACTCCATTTTGGTGGAGGCAGGTTTTACAAGTCAAGTATTGCTGAGTCCATACAGCTATGTAGCTGCTTATATAGCTGTTTGTAGAAAGCATGGACACATGGTCATAACACAGTTCGACACATCTCCAATTTCAACTGGATAATCATGCTTATTCTAATACCCATGTTTCTGTCAGGGCATTGCAACAACCAGTAGCTGTGGAAATCTATGTCTGTTGGATGCACTGAAACTAAGATTACACACATGTACAACATGTATAGTTTATTTCCCTGACATTTTGCATCTCATGTCTGTTGTTTTGAGGCTTCCAGCTACACCTACTCATACATATATGTGCACAGGTAATACCTGATATAAATTTCTGTTCTATGTCAGTATGGCACACTGTATTTGCACTCTTCCTGCTCAGTCATACCTCTCAACCTGTTAAAGCAGGACATCTGGAGGATGGCACACATAAATGAGGAGCAATGGGCCAAATTATTGACACTTTGTTAATATTTCTGTAACACACTTAAGTCAGTTGATAGCACAGTAGGCTTTGCATGCACAGAAATATCCTGGAGGATGTCTGACACTCATACGTATGCTATTATGTTCTAATGTCAGTCTTCACAGATTTGCCAATGAGTTGTGGGACATAACTCAACCCTTATGAGTAAATGACTACAAATCTGAGCCACACATATGGTCAGTATGTATAACCCTGGACAGTTGAATAGTATGACCTAAGTATATCACATGCAGTTCAACACACACGTCTGTGACAGTAGTTTACTATGCACATACCCTGTTTAGGTCTCTCAGATTTGTGATACAAACATGTTTCTCATAGCTGTATTCAGAAGTAACATATGGATATCTCCGACATCTCAGTAGCTGTCCTAGCAGTGTCACAGTCAGTACTGACCAACAGACACTCCAGTAGTAGTCATATTTGAGCCATCCTTTCCTGAGGTGACTCAGGACCATGAACTGTGATCTATGTCACTGCAGACACACCCAGATGATATGGCCATAGGTGCTGATAAGCAATATAGCAGTACAGCAAGTCTTGTTGAGACATATTTGTTAAACTTCCTATTTCCCATTACTACATACCTCCCTACTGCATTCCATTGCATGCTTACTTGTTTGACGTGCTTTTTTTTTCAAGCATAGTTTCCGAGTCTTTTTATTTTATTCATGGTCTGTGTGTGTGTCTGTCTCTCTCTCTCAGATGTAAGGTATACATCAGTTTTGCACAGGCAGCAGCTTGCTTTAGTAGGTCATGCTCATGAGCAGCTGATGGCCTGTGCACCAGTTGGTGTTCCCTACTTGTCAACTGCATGCTGAACAGCTGTGTTGTTATTCCTATAGCCAATGGCATGGCAACACACTCCTATAATTGAATACTTCATGTGGGCATTGCCCCTTTTCCTTGCCTGTAAGAAGGACTTCATGAAGGTATGCAAACAACAGCATCACAGAGGGTAGTTGGAAATACCTCTTACAACTTAAACTGTGGTGACAGCCCAGCAAAATTGGGGAGAAAGTTCTAGACTTAAGGACAGAATGTAAGTACTGCTGCTATACATCTGGACTCATGCTAGTTTAACAGGGCTTGTGTGGACATGGATATTCTGCGTGGGTCTCAGTTTGACAGTGTTATGTGGTTAACATAACTCTCAACTGTAGGGCTATCTGCAGAATGGCCAGAGGCTGGACTCTTATGTTTGGTCTGGTCCTTCGACAGTTGTTGTCCTTGGCAAATCAGTAGCATATCCTGGGTATTGCAGTCAGTAAATGCTAACTTCCATTTGTGTTTCTGACTTCATATCCCTCAGTTAAGATATGTTACAACAAACCATGTAACACTAGTAACTTTCTCAGTGTATAAAAGCAATATTTCAGTTATGTTCCTGTGTTTGGGCCTCTGTCCCCAATTATGTCAGGCTTTGTCCAGATGTCATGCAGTAAGATGTTGATAGGTATGGTATATCATTAGTTAGTGCCTTCCTTCCTGATATCATCCAAGGGATGTAGCAGAATGCCAGACATGTTATGAGGAAGGGGCCATATATATGAGGACAGAGCCTGGACATTCTGTGGGAATCTGTACAGTTGGAGGGTCTGTGTATGTGTATGTGTAGCAATTGTTAACAGACTATCAGGATTGTGTAGCAGTGTAGTGTGTCCATGTTTGTTGTGTTGTGTAGGGAGGGAGATACATTTAAATGTCATGGTTCCTTTTCTATCCGACTGTGCATGCTGCTCCAGTTTCTGGTGGTCTATCAGCTGTATATGTGTGTAGGGGCAGACTGAGACATGCTCCATACCACTGCAGGAGTCAGACTACACTGTGTGACTTGGGGCAGTATATGTAGAGGTACTGTGTGAGTGTCTGACATGATATTTATGTTCACACAGTCATTATACTCTACTGTTCATTTGGCTTACTAACATAGAACAGAAATTTATATCAGGTAAGTCACTGTGACTGTGTTGAAATTGGTTGTGGGTATGCAGGCTCACACCGCTGACTGTTTTTCACAACTGTTCCAACCCTGTAGTGCATGATATATTTGCAAATGTACATGTAATTCCCCATAGCTGATTTGGGGTAGTGTTGTGTCAGTCTGACTGTAGCTTGGATGGTGCTTGGTGACATGTACTTTCCCCACTGTCATGTTATGTCCAGATATTTGTAGGATGTCCAGTTCTCTGGCTCATATCTTTGTTCTGGTCATCATAACTGTTATGTATGTCTGACAAATCAGTGGGATGGTGTAAGGATTTCAAGCACTAACTACTAAGAAGCAATTGAGTCTTAGAGTTCTGCTATATCAGTCAATATATGTTAGAACAGACAGTGTTACTGTAGCAACTGTCTCAACTTATCTAGTCAAGTATTTCAGATATGTCCCTACTGTCATTGTTCTTTCCCTCCACTTTGTCAGGCTTGGTCCAGATTTGTTGAACTTATGGGGTTCTGAGCATACCTCTCAACTGGCCAGATTGCTGCAGAACATCCAGGTTTATTGCTCATATTTTGTCTCTATTCCATGATTTATTCTAATTTCTCTGGTAAATCACTGAGAAGATCTGAGGATGTCTGTCAGTAAATGATGACATAATTTTAGTTCCAGACCTCATATCCTTCAGAATTTGTATGCTGAAACAAACCCTGTTACTCAAGCAACTTTCTACATTTCTAAGAGCAATATTTGAAATATGTCCCTAGTTGTGGTCCATTGTCCCCCCAGTGTTACAACCTTGGCCCACATTTCTTGCACTAACAGGTTGAGAGGTATGGTACTGAGATATGAGTGCACTACATGTTATGAGCATGTATGTATATATATATATATATATATATATATATATATATATATATATATATATATATATATATATATATATATATATATATATATATATATATATATATATATCAAATATATATATATTATATATATATGTATATATATATTCATATATATATATAATATATATATATTATATATATATATATATATATATATATATATATATATATATATGTATATGTATATAATATATATATATATATACATGGGATCCGTACAGATCCCTGAAGACAAAATCACCAAAACTAATTTCGGTTTGGCATACTTGCGTGAAAGTGCTTTTCACCAAAGAAGCACTTTTGCGTAAGTATGCCTGTTTGCGAGACCGCACTATGGTGTGGATAAGGGAACATTCCCTTTTCCTCACTGTAATGTGTTCTTGGAGTGAGAATATTAAAGTAGGGGGGTGGGGGGTGCAGGGGGGTGAAGCCCCCCTGCATAAACGTAGATTTCTTTCTTTTTTTTTTTAACATATATTAACGAAAGCGCTTTTTCGGTGAAAGCGCTTTCGTTAATATATGTTCGGTGATTATAGATTCGGGACTTTGCACATTCGTCCATAAGTCCAGTCCTAGATCCATATATATATATATATATATATATATATATATAGGTATACATGGCCATAATTGTTCACCTAACAGATTTGTTTGTTTTACAATTGAATTGTCCAGCTTATAGGTCACATGAAAAGTTGGAAGAGTTTGGAAATGTTTTATTGTAATCTCATTTTTGTATATCACAAATACCTGTCATTTTAACAGGTGTGTGTGTGTACACCATTTATATGCACTGTATAACACTAATTTATAAAATATGTCCCTAGTTTTGGGCCTTTGTCCCCCCATTTTGTCAGTTTTTGTCCAGATTTCTTGCGATGAACGGTTGTGAAGTATGCTACAGATATGTTACACCTCCTGCAAATAAGACCTTGTGATGATCATTGTGATGCAATGCAGTTAATCCCACCACAAGTGAACATGTAGATATCACAATATTTTTTCAAGACCGTTTTTGAGTGGTTGTGAGAGATATCACAATATGGTTGAAAGTAACAGTTGTGTGCATGGTAAAATGCATGACCTTAACATGCCTGGGGTACTGGTGATCCACAACAGGGCAAGCCCATACTCACTGTCTTCAGCCTGCTGTCCCACATCCAGACCAGAAGTACCTATGTAGTTGTGGGGGGAAGGTATTGTCAGCAGACTCACATTTGGCATTGGTACAAGATGAATGCTACTTTCCTGCACATGTTCAGTACAAGCTCTGATAGTACACAATTTGCTGTCCTTCACCATAGATGTGCACTTGTGTGCATTGCTAAACCCCACCCACAAATACAGTTTGAACTCACATCTGCATCTAGATACATACAGAAGCCAGTGTGACCGCTACATGATTCAATTGATGTGCACTGTGGCCTGTTGCTTGGGTGCCACCCACCTCCATGACTTGTGTTTCTTGTGTTGGCTGGTGTGTGGGGGCTACCCTAAAGTTGGCAAGGAGCTCCTCTGTTGCCATAAGCGGGACCCGTGTGGCAGGACTCCCACCTGTGGTGTTACAGTCCCTGGCACGGCAGCAGCCCTTTGCCGGGCAGGATCAGGTCAGTCATACGATGCCTGACCTGACTGTATGTGCGGCCATGGTGGCCACTGTTGTTCACCCTGTGGACCAGCTTATCCCACAGGGCAGTCCACAGCCACAGATCTTGTGGCCTATGGCCAAACATCACCCCATGGTGCTGGATGATAAGGTCAATGATAGCCTCATTTTCAGCTGCAGAATACTGTGGCTGATGGACAAGTGGCATGTCACCTGGAAGACATAAACAGGGAAACACATTACAGGATCTCATTAGTTGGTCAACATTCTTTACAGAACCTAAGCATCAACATTTTTATCATTAGCCATCACATATGACCACATCATACCCCTGTCATCTATCAGCACGCTATGAACTTGCATTGCACTCCTGGTCCTGATGTGTCATGTCCCCCCCAATGAGAGCCAGTAAATTGCATAATCCAACATTCATCGTTCACCTTTGTGTAGAGGGATGACAGTGGCCATCTTCCTTGCAGATGGGGTGGCAATGGTGTTCAGGCTTTGCTTGAGTATGGTGTGTAATGGAGTTGGAAGCATATGCCTGAGTTCATGTAGGATGCAGACAGGGATGTTATCAGGTCCCATGGAGACTTATTTTGTTGCCTTTGAGTAGGCATTATGTACCTGCTTCCTGATGATGAGGAGAGGGGTGTGGGTGCTGTGCATATCCACCTATACTGATGGTGGGACAGGGGGTGATGTTTTCCCTTAACCTGTCTGCAGTGGGATGACTATAGCTATGCTGTGTGTGTATGTGGTGCGATTGACCACCAGTACAGGGTGGGTTGGGTTGTTGCTTCTGAGATGGAAGAGATATGTATAGACAGCCTTGTGACTGACCTTGGTGGATGTGTCCAATTTGTACTCATAGTTAGCCTTACAGTGACACACCTGTGACCTTACATGTTTGTTCAGACAAAGGTTGACCTGCTTCCAAGTTGGTACCTGCTCCTAATTGTCCTTGTACAGCCAATATAGTGACCGATTATGTGGTTTGTGTATTGCTGCTGTCCACCAAAGGGGATTACTCCATTTTGGTGGAGGCAGGTTTTACAAGTCAAGTATTGCTGAGTCCATACAGCTTATGTAGGTCCTTATATAGCTGTTTGTAGAAGGCATGGACACATGGTCATAACACAGTTCAACACATCTCCAATTTCAACTGGATAATCATGCTTATTCTAATACCCATGTTTCTGTCAGGGCATTGCAACAACCAGTAGCTGTGGAAATCTATGTCTGTTGGATGCACTGAAACTAAGATAAAACTAAGATTACACACATGTACAACATGTATAGTTTATTTCCCTGACATTTTGTATCTGTTGTTTTGAGGCTTCCAGCTACACCTACTCATACATATATGTGCACAGGTAATACCTGATATAAATTTCTGTTCTATGTCAGTATGGCACACTGTATTTGCACTCTTCCTGCTCAGTCATACCTCTCAATCTGTTAAAGCAGGACATCTGGAGGATGGCAAACATAAATGGGGAGCAATGGGCCAACTTACTGACACTTTGTTAATATTTCTGTGACACACTTAAGTCAGTTGATAGCACAGTAGGCTTTGCATGCACAGAAATATCCTGGAGGATGTCTGACACTCATACGTATGCTATTATGTTCTAATGTCAGTCTTCACAGATTTGCCAATGAGTTGTGGGACATAACTCAACCCTTATGAGTAAATGACTACAAATGTGAGCCACACATATGGTCAGTATGTATAACACTGGACAGTTGAATGGTATGACCTAAGTATATCACATGCAGTTCAACACACACGTCTGTGACAGTAGTTTACTATGCACATACCCTGTTTAGGTCTCTCAGATTTGTGAGACAAACATGTTTCTCATAGCGGTATTCAGAAGTAACATATGGATATCTCCGACATCTCAGTAGCTGTCCTAGCAGTGTCACAGTCAGTATTGACCAACAGACACTCCAGTAGTAGTCATACGTGAGCCATCCTTTCCTGGGGTGACTCAGGGACATGAACTGTGATCTATGTCACTGCAGACACACCCAGATGATATGGCCATAGGTGCTGATAAGCAATATAGCAGTACAGCAAGTCTTGTTGAGACATATTTGTTAAACTTCCTATTTCCCATTATTACATACCTCCCTACTGCATTCCATTACATGCTTACTTGTTTGACGTGCTTTTTTTTTCAAACATAGTTTCCGAGTCTTTTTATTTTATTCATGGTCTGTGTGTGTGTCTGTCTCTCTCTCTCAGATGTAAGGTATACATCAGTTTTGCACAGGCAGCAGCTTGATTTAGTAGGTCATGCTCATGAGCAGCTGATGGCCTGTGCACCAGTTGGTGTTCCCTACTTGTCAACTGCATGCTGAACAGCTGTGTTGTTATTCCTATAGCCAATGGCATGGCAACACACTCCTATAATTGAGTACTTCATGTGGGCATTGCCCCTTTTCCTTGCCTGTAAGAAGGACTTCATGAAGGTATGCAAACAACAGCATCACAGAGGGTAGTTGGAAATACCTCTTACAACTTAAACTGTGGTGACAGCCCAGCAAAATTGGGGAGAAAGTTCTAGACTTAAGGACAGAATGTAAGTATTGCTGCTATACATCTGGACTCATGCTAGTTTAACAGGGCTTGTGTGGACATGGATATTCTGTGTGGGTCTCAGTTTGACAGTGTTATGTGGTTAACATAACTCTCAACTGTAGTGCTATCTGCAGAATGGCCAGAGGCTGGACTCTTATATTTGGTCTGGTCTTCCGACAGTTGTTGTCCTTGGCAAATCAGTAGCATATCCTGGGTATTGCAGTCAGTAAATGCTAACTTCCATTTGTGTTTCTGACTTCATATCCCTCAGTTAAGATATGTTACAACAAACCCTGTAACACTAGTAACTTTCTCAGTGTATAAAAGCAATATTTCAGTTATGCTCCTGTGTTTGGGCCTCTGTCCCCATTTATGTCAGGCTTTGTCCAGATGTCATGCAGTAAGAGGTTGATAGGTATGGTATATCATTAGTTAGTGCCTTCCTTCCTGATATCATCCAAGGGATGTAGCAGAATGCCAGACATGTTATGAGGAAGGGGCCATATATATGAGGACAGAGCCTGGACATTCTGTGGGAATCTGTACAGTTGGAGGGTCTGTGTATGTGTATGTGTAGCAATTGTTAACAGGATTGTGTAGCAGTGTAGTGTGTCCATGTTTGTTGTGTTGTGTAGGGAGGGAGATACATTTAAATGTCATGGTTCCTTTTCTATCTGACTTGCATGCTGCTCCAGTTTCTGGTGGTCTATCAGCTGTATATGTGTGTAGGGGCAGACTGAGACATGCTCCATACCACTGCAGGAGTCAGACTACACTGTGTGACTTGGGGCAGTATATGTAGAGGTACTGTGTGAGTGTCTGACATGATATTTATGTTCACACAGTCATTATACTCTACTGTTCATTTGGCTTATTAACACTGAACAGAAATTTATATGAGGTAAGTCACTGTGACTGTGTTGAAATTGGTTGTGGGTATGCAGGCTCACACCGCTGACTGTTTTTCACTACTGTTCCAACCCTGTAGTGCATGATATATTTGCAAATGTACATGTAATTCCCCATAGCTGATTTGGGGTAGTGTTGTGTCAGTCTGACTGTAGCTTGGATGGTGCTTGGTGACATGTACTTTCCCCACTGTCATGTTATGCCCAGATATTTGTAGGATGTCCAGTTCTCTGGCTCATATCTTTGTTCTGGTCTCCATAACTGTTATGTATGTCTGACAAATCAGTGGGATGGTGTAAGGATTTCAAGCACTAACTACTGAGAAGCAATTGAGTCTTAGAGTTCTGCTATATCAGTCAATATCTGTTAGAACAGTCAGTGTTACTGTAGCAACTGTCTCAACTTATCTAGTCAAGTATTTCAGATATGTCCCTACTGTCATGGTTTTTTCCCTCCACTTTGTCAGGCTTGGTCCAGATTTGTTGAACTTAGGGGTTCTGAGCATACCTCTCAACTCTCCAGATTGCTGCAGAACATCCAGGTTTATTGCTCATATTTTGTCTCTATTCCATGATTTATTCTAATTTCTCTGGTAAATCACTGAGAAGATCTGTAGATGTCTGTCAGTAAATGATGACATAATTTTAGTTCCAGACCTCATATCCTTCAGAACATGTATGCTGAAACAAACCCTGTTACTCAAGCAACTTTCTACATTTCTAAGAGCAATATTTGAAATATGTCCCTAGTTGTGGTCCATTGTCCCCCCAGTGTTACAACCTTGGCCCAGATTTCTTGCACTAACAGGTTGAGAGGTATGGTACTGAGATATGAGTGCACTACATGTTATGAGCATGTATGTATGTATATATATATATATATATATATATATATATATATATATATATTTTATATATATATATATATATATATATATATATATATATATATATATATATGTATATATATATTCATATATATATATATATATATATATATATATATATATATATATATATATGTATATATATATTCATATATATATATATATATATATATATAATATATATATATATATATATATATATATATATATATATATATATATATATATATATATATATATACATGGGATCCGTACAGATCCCTGAAGACAAAATCACCAAAACTAATTTCGGTTTGGCATACTTGCGTGAAAGTGTTTTTCACCAAAGAAGCACTTTCGCATAAGTATACCTGTTTGCAAGACCGCACTATGGTGTGGATAAGGGAACATTCCCTTTTCCTCACTGTAATGTGGTCTTGGAGTGAGAATATTAAAGTAGGGGGTTGGGGGGTGCAGGGGGGTGAAGCCCCCCTGCATAAACGTAGATTTCTTTCTTTTTTTTTTTTTTTAAAACATATATTAACGAAAGCGCTTTTTCGGTGAAAGCGCTTTCGTTAATATATGTTCGGTGATTATAGATTCGGGACTTTGCACATTCGTCCATAAGTCCTAGATCCATATATAAATATATATATATATATATAGGTATACATGCATTTGGTCGGCCGATAGATGGCCGACCAGAAAATGTTCGACGGCAGTACGGTGACTTCGCATAATTGCGAATGCAATTATGTTGAACCACAAAACACCCCCCCCCCTTTTTTGACCTATGGTAGCGCTTCTTTAGGTGGTAGAGCAGTTGGAAATGTCGAATTCTGAATTTTTTACAACATTCTGAGCATTCGACACCTGGAGCTTCGACATATAGGTTCGTGGAAACCGAGTTTCAACCATCAGTCGCTCGGTCATATGCATGTAAACCATATATATATATATATATATATATATATATATATATATATATATATATATATATATATATATATATATATATATACATACATATAAAATATATTTATATATATATATATATATATATATATATATATATGTGTGTGTGTGTGTGTGTGTGTGTGTGTCTGTGTGTTACTATATTTTTCATATATATGTATCTCCATGTATATATATCCGTATACGTATATATAAAAACCTGAGTGATTCCACGGAGCTTTTTCCCTACTGTTGAATGACTCTACTCCATGATATGTTTGAAAAAGTATTCAAATTCCCTACAGCTCAAATGGTGTAGTGGTACATTGTTCTGACTGTAGTGACAGGATCCTGGGTTTGAGACTCGACAGGGCTGATTATTTTGTTGCTAGGCAGAACAGTGGCTGATGGAGATAGAGTGGTTAAAGCAGTTTTAAGTCGCTTTAAGTGGGTTTGCTTGGGTTGGCGCAATGTTAAGCAATATCAATATATTGTTAACCATAGTGATGCTTAATCCGTTTTGGCTTTACTTACCATCATGCAAACTCACTTACTCCTGCTTACTGCCACTTACACCAGCGCTAATTCCTTTAAAAGAAAAGAAAAAAGGGTTATGGAAAAGCAGTGAGAAAGGGTAACGCAGGGGGAAAAACAATATGACAGGTAGCTAAGGATGTGCAGGCCAGGTGTAGGGAAGGTCCATAGCTGTCCATTTCTTAGACAGCAACACCTGTGTATTTTTACGGAATTTGGAGGTGAATTTGGACACTCAAATCACAGAGAGAGGGGTGAGGACAAAAGAAATGTGTTGTCAAGCCAGTTGAACCAGATTACGTGTCAAGTGGACACCTATGCAAAATGGACAGCTATGTATGGGGCAATAATATTTTGAGGACAGATGCCTTTTTTTTCTTTGTTAATGTGAGAGTGTGATGTTGGGGAAGGACTGTTGGTACATCTGAGGAGGTAGGTTGGGTAGGGAAACAGACAAGACACACAGGACAGCAGTCAGGGGTGGTGTATAACACATGTGGGGGTAAACACCTTGGACGGGGAGGGTGTTCAGGAATCAGAGGCCCATGAGCCCATATATGGCTATGGTGGCACTGACATCCCCACCTGCGGCCAGTCATGACTCCACCTTCACAGCCCCAATGGGGCTATTGTCCTGTACCTCACATACATATATCTCACACAGTAGAGGGCCCCAGACCAATCCTTGAGGTACATCATTGTGGATGAATGCAGTATTAGAGATGGGTTCTACTACTTTGACTGAGTGGCTACTATCATTGGGCCAGTTAGCTACCCATCTGGTAACCTACAATTTGGTGCCAAGCTGTGTAAGTTTATGTATCCTGTCCACCTAGGGTTAGTGTGAGAGGATTGGACTAGGTGAAGGTCGGTATTTTTCACCATCTTTCCCTTGTCCCTGTGTTTGCTGACCACTGCAGAAAGGTCAGTCAGGTTTCCTAGCCCTGATCTCCCTTTGATAATACCATGGTATGTAGGCCCAGCCATTTTGATGTTGCTGATGTCCCTGTTCATAATGTTCTTGATATCGCCTCCCATGCCCTTGCAGAGCAGGCTACTTAGGCTGATGTGCATCTGATTGGCTGGGTTGGTGGAATGCTCCACCTTTGTGTATAGGGATGACAGTGGCTTTCTTCTGTGCAGGTAGGATGACACCAGTGCTCAGGCTGTGGTTGACTAAAGTGCAGAATGGATCTGACAGCCCATGCCTGTGTTCATGTGGGATGCAGCCAGGGATGGTATCATGACTATGGAGACCTCTGTGTGTTGCCTTTGAGAAGGCATTATGGACCTGCTTTCTGATGATGAAGGGAGGAGGGCAGGTGCTGTACATACACATGTGTACCACTGGGGGGACAGGGGGTGATGTTTACACTTCACCTGTCTGCAGCTGGTTGCCTATATCTATGTCGTATGTGCATGTAGTGTTATTGACCACCACTACAGAGCAGATTTGTGTGTTGTCTCTGGAAGTGCAGACATGTGTGGAAGGCCTCGTGATTTGCCTTGGTAGATGTGTCTGATTTGCACTCAAAGACAGCTTAAGGGTACATCACCTGTGCCATTATTTGCTTGTACAGATCAAGGTTAACATTGCTTCTGATGAGGCACCTGTTCCTTCTTGGCCCATCCAGCAATTATTTCCACCTATTATGGTATTTGTATATTACTGCCATCCAGCACAGGCATTTACCCTACCTTGAGGGGGATGATGTTGTCCTGTCAGGTCCTGCTGAGTCCATACAGCTATGTGGGTGCCCACATAGTATTGTGGTGTGGACTTGGACACTGCTGCTAGTTTCAACAAATGGGACATTGGCTGTACAGCTACTTCTACCTACTCTGAGGGGATTTATAATCATTTGTGTATAATTCATTCTGTTTGACACTATAAAGGGGGGAAGCAGGGGAGATGGTGACCTGAACAGTGATGGCTATATGGTCAGATATTACCAAGGAGGATGACACTGTATGAGTGCTACAGTGGCTACTCATGTTGGATAGAACCAGGTACATAAGATTCCCACCTGCTGTAAGAGTGTTGACTGGCTGATCCACTGCATTGCCATTTACAAAGCCAAAGAATATATGTGCATTCATGTTCCGGTTTCATAGGTCAGGCACACTATGGTTGGGTATTTGAAGTCACTCAGGAACAATGTAGATGATTAAATCCTAACAGATTTCAGCAGGTCCCAATATGTGTGGTGGGTGTCCATAGTCATGTTTGGAGGCCTGTAGCTAGCTATGAATTGAGTAGGTGTTTTGTCAACTGTTAACTGCACTCGGGATGTCACTCATGTGACATAATATTTGTCCAGTCTGGAGGTGTGTACATGTATGGTAATGTTCAATACTCCACCTCCTATGGCTTTGCAGTCCTCTATTTAGGGTCTACATGTATGATGGGATGAGTGACCTGACAAGGTTGGTGTGCTCTCCACAGCTAGAAAGCAGGTGTCAGTGACTGCAAAAATGTTAGCATCCTAAAGGACAAGGTATGCTTGCATTGACATGGGTGTCATGGTAATACACCTTGCTCCTGTTAGAGTAAGACATCTGCACAAAAGCACATATCAGTGGTGGGCAAAGGCCAGTAAACAGTGTCACTTTATGAATCTAGCTGAAACACACTTAGTTGTCAGCAAAGACAGTGTCACATTCACAGGTGTACTCTGCAGAATATGAAATCTGACAATGAAATGTATGCTAACTTTTTATGACTTCAGTCTTTAATGGGTTGCCAGTGATGTGCAGATAATACTCAACTGTCTGAGGCATTGACTACAAATATGAGGCAGACGTGTGGACAGTCTGCAATACTCTGGACAGTTGTCAGGTATATGCTCAGTATATCACATACAGTTCAACACACACATCTGCACCTGTTGTGTAGTATGCACATACCCTATGTGCACATCTTACATTTGTAACACAAGCATATATATCAGAGTAGCATTCACAGGTGACATATGACTAATTACAAAATCCCAGGTAGCTGGCCTACCAGTGACACACTCAATATTGGACAACAGAGACCCCAGTAGTAGTCCCACATGAGCTGACCTTTGCTGGGGTGACTCTGGGGCCAGAGCTGTGCTCCATGTCAATGCAGGCAGGGCAAGCAGTAATGGCCATAGGTGCTGGAAAGCAGCATGCGATTCCAGCAGGTCTTGTTGTGGCCTAGTGTTTAATGTCCCATTTCACATTATTGCATCCCGTCTTCTGCATTCCATTACGTGCTTACATGATTGACATACCTGTTATAGTGCTCAAGAGTTCCCTCACAACAATGCAAATGGTTAGGTTTGTGTAGTCATAGTCTGTCTTTGTGTAGATGGGTTGAGACCTGTGTTGCATAGGCAGCAGCTTGCCTTTTGTAGGTACTGCTCATGAGTAGGTGATGGCCTGTGCACCAATCAGTGTCTCCCACTTGTTACTTTCATCCAGAGCAGCTGTGCTGTCTTTCCATTTGCCAATCCCATAGCAACACAGTGCTATAATTACAGCCTTCATGTGTGCCTTGCCCCTTTTCCTTCCCTGTGTGGAGGACATTATGGAGGTGTGGGTGCTACAGCTTCACAGACAGTAGATAGGAATACCTCTCAGGAGAAGACATGTGAAGACAGCCCAGCAACATGGGGAACAAAGTTCCAGAATTGGGTACATTTTGTAAGTCAGTGGTGCTGTTATACACATAGAGGGTTGCTAATTTAACAGGGTTCATCTGGACATGCATTTTCTGTGTGACTTGATGTCTGACAGTGATATGTTTCTGACATACCTCTAAACTGTCCTGATGTCCACACACTGCCCAGGGTTTCACCTGTTATGTTTAGTCTGTTCCTCAGACAACATCTGTTTTTGTGGAAGCAGCAGGATACTGTGAGGATTGTGGTCAGAGTAACTGTTGACATCCATTGGTGTTTCTGACATCATATCCTTCAGGGATGTTATGCTACAATAAAGCATGTGACACTGTCAGCTGTTACAGTTTGTAACACCATTATATGAGATATGTCCCTCTTTCTGTCCCTCTGTCCCCCAAGTATGTCATGCTTTGTCCAGATGTCTTGCAGTAACAGGATCAGGGGTATGTGATATCATTATTTATTGACTGCACTCAAGGTCTCATCCTATTGTCTTAGCAGACTCCTGGAAGTGGTATGTGTCAGTGGCCATGAACATGGTCTCACACCCTGGACATTCTGTGCAAATCTGTACATATGAGAGTTATGTATGTCTGGCCATTGTGAAGCAACTGCAAAGATTGTGTAGCAGTGTTGTGTGTAGATGTTTGTTTGGCTGGGTAGAGAGAGTAGTAGATGTGAGTGTTATAGATCAGATCCTTTTTCTATCTGACTGTGCATGCTGCTATGGCTGCTGTTGGTCTATCAGGTGTGTATGTTTGTTGGGGAAGGCTGAGAAAGTTCCTGTAACACCTCAGGATTTCCAGTACACTGTGAGCTGGGCCAGTATCTGTCAGTGTATTGTGTAAATGGGAATCAGAATATGTTCATTCAAAACAATCATTCTACTCTAGAGTTCATTTAGGGTACTGGTATGTTGCTGTGACTGTGGTGCAAATGGTTGTGGGTGGACATTTATGCACCACTATTTGCTTTTCCCCTATGGTTCCATCCCTATAGTGCATGATATATTTGGATATACATAGGTAATTGGCCAGAGCTGATTTGGGTTAGTGTCATGTCGGTCTTACTGTGGTTCAGAAGGTGCTTGGTGACATGGTTGGTGGCTGTCATGGGTTTTTCCATTCTGTTACATGACTGCGGTCATACCTCTCCACTTTCCAGATGTCTAGACACTGTCCTGAAGTGTGACTTATTTGTTTTGTCTGTTGGCCACAACAGTTGTGGGTTTCTGAAAAATCACTGGGATGATGTGAGCATTGACATCAGTAAATGTTGACATTCATTTGTGTTTCAGACCTGTAATCTGTCTGGCATTGTATGTAAAAGCACACCATGTCACTCTAGCAGACTTCTATGTGTATGATAGCCATATTTGAAATATGTCACTATTGTTTGCCCATTATCCCCCCCCCCCCCGTTTGGCAGGCTTTTTGCAGATATGTTGCAGTAAGAGGTTGGTTATCTATCTATATAGCTCTGTATGACACACACACACAAATATATATATATATATATATATATATATATATATATATATTGGTATGTATATATACATTTATATGTCTATAACAGTACTACGGATGTAGAATTCCCCCTTATGTTGAATGAATGTTGTGCATGATATGTTTGTAAAAACATTACAAATTCCTGCAGCTCAGAGGGTGTAGAGGTATGTTACTGTGATTGTTGTGTACAGGGTTCTGGGTTCCAGACTAAGAAATGACTACTTTTCTTCATTAATATTAAATGACCAGGATGAATGATATGCTTGTAAAATCATTATAGATTCCCACAGCTCAAGTGGTGCAGTGGTACATTGCTGTGATTGTAGTGCACAGCATCCCAGTTTTGAGACTTGGCAGGGCTGATTATTTTGTTGCTGGGCAGAACAAACGCTGATGGAGACAGAGTGATTAAGGCTCTTTTAAGCAGTTGTAAGCTGGTTTGCGTGGTGCTAAGCATTGCTAAGAGATGGTTAAATAAACCCTCTTAGCTTCACTTAGCACCGTTTACTCCCACTTACACCCGTGCTAATTTTCTTTAAAGAAAAAAAAGGGTGATAGGAAAGTGGTGAAATGGGGGCAAGCAGAGGGTAAAACATTATGAAAGGCAGCTAGGGATGTGCAGGACGGGTGTAGGAAAGGACTATAGCTCTACATTTCTTGGGCAGCAACAGTTGTGCATTATATGTATAGAATTTGGAATTTACAGTCTCACACCACACAGGGGTGTTTGTCTCAGACATTTGCAAAGTAATCAGTGGGTTTATTTATTAGTTTCACTGTACATGGGGAAAATGTAGAGCTATGTATGGGGCAATGTTTTTTTCTGGGACAGATGCCCTTTTTTAAGGTGAAAGTTGAATGTTGGGGAAAGGCTGCAGGTATGTTTGGGGAGGTAGGTTGGGTGGGGTAGGTTGTATTTGCAGACAGACAAGACAGCAGACAGGGGCGGTATATGACATATGAGGGGGATAAACACCTTTGATGGGGAGAGTGGTTGGGAATCCAAAGCCCATGAGCCCCCAAAGGGATAGAGTGGGACTGAGGTCCCCACCCATGGGCAGTCACTACTGCTCCTTCTCAGCCCCAAAGGTGGTTGTGCTGGGGGCTGGACAGGAGGGCTGGCCTGCCCCTTGAGGTGCACCAGGCAGCCCTCAACTCTGTTCAGATGGTGCTGTGCACCAAACCCTGGACCTGACTCTGGGTGACAGGCTCCTGTCCATGCCCACTCCCAGGGAGGACAGGCCCCATCCTCTGAGGCCATTCCACCCAAAGGTAATGCAGGACCAGTGGATGAGGAAGGTGAGGGTTGGGTCCCAGACATGCTGGGGTTCAGTGCCAAGGGCAGATGAGATGAGACAAGCGGATCCACTGGGATCTGCCTTCCCAAATGTGCTATGGTGTTGAGGTTTTAAAAAATATGTTGGTTAGTCATGAACAACACATTTCCAGATTAGTTATAACAGCATGCATGGGTGTTCCAATAAACCCCATAAAGCAGGCTTGAAACAGTTGCATAGCAAAATAAACACATGCATAAATGGAACAACAGAATGCATCATAACAGCATGCCAGTAGCATTGATGACAACAGGCCACCAACAATGGTATTTGAACAAGGTATGTTAACATGCAAATAATCAGATATATGAACGATAATATAACACAAGTCCCAACATTAGGTTTCAAATAAAACATACCTATAGTATATGAATTTTAGTATTTATCCAGATGAGGGGTGGGGGAGATGCAAAAAGTCAATTAACAACTGTTGATGCTTCTATTTTCCACAACAGTACTGCTCAATACTCTATAGGTCTGCCCTCACTTTACATCTGCCTATGGCCCATAGCTTCTGTATCACAAACATACCTATTAAACTGTCAGTCTGCAATGGTATGGGGCAAATTGTGACAACTCTGGCAACATGACTAGAGGGGACTCGTACATGTCAGGGTTACATATCTGGCACAGAAGGAGTACCCCGAAGTGCTATGTGAGTGTACTACTGGCATATTTCAACTGGTTTCTTATCTGTGTCCAGGGTTATTGGCAGTGACCACTAGCCATAACAGTGTGACACTCGAGAGACATGTATCGGGAAGTGTGCATGTTGTATGTACCTATCCTGCTGTCATTTGCAGGCATGCAGTGGTGCAGTTGAACAGTTGTACACAGTTTATTAGTATACCCTTCATACAGCTACTACCAACATTTCCTTACCTGTACAACCTGTGGAGAAAATATCTGTTAACACTACCTGGCTGTTTTTACATTTATTCCTGATTCCTTGTCTGTAGTTATGCAAACATCTTAGTAGCACTCTCCGGATTTGAACCATGTCTGTGTGTGCAAAATTAACAACTAAGCTATTTCTCATCACACTGAGATACTGAGGAACTGTTTTTTTCAGTTTCACTGGTTTCTGCTGAATAGTGTCTTGGTTAGACAGTCTGAACTTGTAATCCTGTGATGCATGCATGACAGATAGTTATTGCACTGTGCATTCATCCTTTGGATTACTACAATCTGGAAAGCAAAGGTTAACACAAGGCAATGCTGGATGGAACACAATTTAAACCTTTACATGTTACTATTCAGAATTCAGAGCTTAGTGCAGTATATATTTCACATTAAAGTTATATCTTGTTTTACAGCTTCACCATCTACAGTTTTCTTGCAGCAGGTTCACAGAAGAAACTCAGTTAATGTATGCTGTCACATCCACATTTACTGTGAAGAATCTGTATACATTCTAAATGTCTACAACAACATACCAGAATAAACACAACAGTTTGTTAGGTAGTTTTATTGCACATCAATTTAAGTCTGTCAAACATTTTTATTTATTCAGTTCACACAGTAACAGTATACCTACTAAGTGTAAGCAATGTACTACTTCTTAGCTATTTGAACAATATACTGCAAAATAGATTTGTACTCACCAGCCTGTCAGCGCAGTCTCAGCAATCTGTCACCATGGGCTTCAATGTTCATAGCGCTCTTTGCTGCAGTTGTAGAGGAGAGAAACAAACATTATGCATACCTGTCTATCACATTCTGAGGCTGGTATTTACTACAACCTACTTGATAGTGATACTTACTCACTACTTGATCATTCTGTGCCAGTGCACCTTGGATCCACTGGGCCAAGAGTGCCCCCTTCTTCTGCTTTAGGTCAGCATAGTGGTGCTGTACCTGCTCACCAGTCTGGGGGATGCCTGTAGCACTGGTGAGATCACATGCAAGATGGTCCCAGGCCTCTGTTTTGTATTTTGAGCCCTGGTACTGGCTCTGTAGCAGTCTCTCATCATGGTTTTTGACAAGGAGTTCAGCCATGACCCTAGATTCCTGAATGCTCCAGCTCTGCGCCTGAAAGCATGCTCCCTCTCCAATGCCAGACATGTTCCTGCAAAGATCAAACTAAACAGGTTATGGCTGTATTCCCACCTGCATGGTTTAAATAAGGCCATATTCCTGCCCTTTGACATTATTAGATCATTTCAAAAATGCTGAGCACAGCTTAGCAACACACGAACCCGCTAAGTTGGGTTAAACAGTGCTTAAAGGGTTAATTGATGAGCAGTGCTTAACAGTGCACAAATCCACTTAGCTGAGCTACCTGCTGCTTAGCAACCACATGTAAGTGATGCTTAAACCTGGTAAGCATAGCTGGGCATTGCTGACCATTGCTCACTTTTCATTTAAAAAAATATCAGGATGATGGCTTCATTTAGTTGGTGTATATGATTTACTTTACATGACACCCCTCTATGTGCTTTCATTGCATTAGCAAGGGGTGTGACTACTATATGGGACACTTATGTATACATGGGTGATTTCACATATTACATGCACTCACACTTCCATTTTATACCAGCTACACTACCCTGGTTGACAAAAAACAGTTACTATATACTTTAAGTTTAAAAAAATAATTTTAGCACTGCTTTCCCATATAAAGATGGGTTGCCTGTCTTGATACTCAAACCATGAAAACCTGCATGTGAAGCCAGGACCCTAAACATTACACTATCTCACTTTAGGAGATTTAGCTGTATATTTCTATTTATCTCCTATGGGATGTTTAAGCAATGCTAAGCAGAGGGCCATAACATGCACACCCGCTTAGCTATGCTTAATCATTCCTTAGCATGTAAAAAAATATTTATTATATTATTGTTATATTATTATGTTATAAAGTCAGTATTGCATTTTTCTGACAAGTCATTGAGGACTGCAGTCAGGAAATAATGGCATACATTTGACTTCAGAAATTTATGTTACTGCATATCCTGTTTTCTATCCACTTTTCTAAGTTTGTGAGGGCAATATTTCAGTACTGTGCCTTTTTACTGCTTTGTCCCCCCCCCATTATTTGTGCCTTTGTCCACATGGACTGCTGTCAGGCAATAATGTTTGTGAGGGCAATATTTCAGTACTGTCCTTTTTTACTGCTTTGTGCCCCCATTATTTGTGCCTTTGTCCACATGGACTGCTGTCAGGAAATAATGGCATACATTTGGCATACATTTGACTTTCAGACTTCTATCCTTTAGACATTTCTGCTAAAGAATGACCTGTTTTCTATCAACTTTCTAAGGTTGTGAGGGCAATATTTAAGATGTGTCCCTTTTTAGGGATTTATCCCCCATTATTTGTGCCTTTGTCCACATTTTCTTCTTTAGCAGGTTGCAAGGTGTCATACTGCACTTTTACAATGCAGGGAGTATGTCACAGAACCTGTCACATGCCCCCTGTATTGCTTTCCTGCTGCTGTATACATTTCGGTGTCCATGGACACTGAAATGATCATTTATTTTATTTCAGTGTCTGCGGACACTAAAATACTGGCATAATATCAGAGAAATTCTCTAATATTATGCCAGATCATGTTTAAAAAGTGCCGTACATGCACTACTTAAACACACTCCCTGCACTCGTTCACGGTTTGTGTCCTTTTAGACTTAACAGCAACGTGCCTTCATGAATATGCAAGGTCCGCTTCTGTGGCTACACAAACATGAACCACCCCGTGCAGGAATAGCACTATTCCTGCGTGGAGTTTATTGAATCCCAGGGTCTGAATCTATTCATCTGCTTAGCATAATAGTTTATAGTTTATATAGGACTTTATCCTCCTATAAAAAACAAATGGCAAGTAGTTACTGGGCCCATAATAATTCTTCAAGTCCTGCTGTTTTATGTTTGTCATCTACAAGAAAATTAAACTAGTTAGCATTTATTTATTATTTATTTATTTACATTTGTTGACCGGGAGTGTCCGACTGGATAGCATGGATAACTTCAATTTTAGATTAATTAAGGCCTGTGTTTGCAGCTCTCTGGATGTAACAATTGTTCTTATTAGCAGGAGTAAACTTCATTATTTGAAGATTTACATAGTTTTGTGTGTTTATATTAAGTTAATAGGTTCTGGGGTTGGGTTTCTTTTTTGTTTGAGGGTTTTTTCATTAAAACAAAAAAAATCTTCTAAAATGTATAAAGGATTATCCTGCCAAACATTAGCTGATGTATGTATCATAAAAGCTGGAAACAAGCATTTTAAAAAAGCTGTCATATATACTAGGTGGAAATAATTACTTCTTGTCATAATGGCAATACTTTCCATATTATCTTGGAATATAAATGGTCTCACAGGTATAGACAAAAAGGAAATAATATTTAATTATATTTGGAAATGCAGAATGTAAATAGTAATGCTACAGGAGACACATTTGGAAAGAACTGAGCATGCAAATTTGATAAATAAATGATTTTAGTATGGATATACAGCAGCATATCAGGGACAAAGGAAAATAGGAGTACTTATATTAATTGCTAGAGGAGCTCTAAGAGTGATACAAGGTTAAAAAATAAATAATAATGGCAGATTTGTGGTAGTAAGGAGCTACTGGCAAGGGTTGAAGAATAGGCTGGAACGAATATATATTTAATCTAAAACTGCTATTATGATGCTTAAAAAAATTTGGAGAAATAATCAGCTTTCAACAGGGGATATTACTTATAGATGGGGACTGGAATTTGATTTGCAACAATGAGGATGTTTCTGTGGGGCTAAAATGAAAAATATATCAAAAGAGGGTGGACTTCTGAAAAAAGTATGAAAATATATGGAATATGGAAGATGTGAACTAAGAGAGAATTTACAAATTAGTCCCCAGGGTACAATAACTAGGCTAGACTAGGCAGGAATTATATTTCAGAAGAGCATGTGCATTTAATTGAGAACTCTGACACACATTCAATGATTATTTTAGACCATGCACCAATAATTACTAAGACAAAAAATGCAAGTAATGAAGTAAAGATAAGACACTGGCACTTCCCCACCTACATGTAAAAAAGAGAGGAATTTAAGGAATAGTAGTGGAAATTATTTGGGAGTTATTAGGGAAGATAGAAATTACTCCAGAAGTTATAGCTAGTGAGTGAGATAAAATGAAAGTGGAATTTAAAAATAGGGTAGAAATAAAAGAAAAAGAGATATGGTTAAGAAGTAACAAGGGTTATTTAGAGAAAATGACAAAGATTGAGGTACTGGGCATCCACGGTGGTGCAGCAGTTAGCATTGTCACCTCACAGCAAGAGGTTCTCCGGTTTGATCCTTGACTGGGTTGTCTTCTGTGTGTAGTATACATGTCCTCCCTGTCATTGTGTGGGTTTTCTCTGGGTGCTCTGGTTTCCTCCCACATCCCAAAGACATGCTGTAGGTGGATTGGACACTCTAAATTGGCCCTAGGCATGTCTGTGTGTGTGTGTGTGTGTGTGTGTGTGTGTGTGTGTGTGTGTGTGTGTGTGTGTGTGTGTGTGTGTGTGTGTGTGTGTGTGTGTGTGTGTTTGTGCCTTCCGTGGAAGGTTGGGCACCAGGCTGGCAACTCAACATTGTAAAACTCTACTGCCAAATATGAGCTGTCAGGTGATCCACTGTGGCAACCCGTAACTGGGAAAAGCTGAAAGAAGAAGACATAGGTTAAGGTATTACAGAACAAGGGGAATCTCAAAAAAACAAAAAGAGGCATAACTGCAGAGTGCTAAAGAGAAAATAAGGGAGTACGTGGATAATATGCATGACTTTAGAAAGGTTATTGTTAAGCAACTGTTTATTGATAAAATAAATAAATAACTCTTCCAGAGCACAAAAACATTTGGCACAACTGACTTGGAAACAGAAAGTAGAAAGGGTTGCTGCCAAAGTTAGGGAGCCTATAACAAGAAAAATAACCACAGATCCTATAGAGATATTGGGGATATTTCAGAAAGTTTAGGAAAATTTGTATACAGCACAGAAAAAGAAAAAGAAAAAGTACACATGGAAATATTTATGGAAGGTTAGAGGTAGATGAGGCTCAACAATTAATAGTTAAGGTAGGAGGAGAAGAGATTAAAATGGTAACATATAACTAATCCTGCAGGTAAGTCTACAGGAATACATGGTATTCTGGCAGAAGTTTGAAAGCACTGAGGGAAGAAAGCCATAAAGATCTGTAGAGTTTTTTAATAGTATTTTAAAAGGAGGGGAAGCTCCAACATCCTGGAAAAAAGTTGTAGCTGTAATACCTAAAGATGGTAAAGGTCCAGCTGATCCAGCATCATATAGACCCATTTCAATTTTAAACCATGATTACAAAGTGTTTATGTCTATAATGGCTAAAAGAATGGCAAAGGTGTTGCCAACATTGCTAGATATGGATCAATGTGATTTTGTGGAGGGGAAGAAAATATTTGACAGCACTAATAGAACAATGATGACCCAGAGGGATATAAGGAATGTAAGAAAATACTGATGTTGTTCATGGGTCTTGATGCAGAGAAAGCACTCAAAAGAGGAAGCTGAGATTTTCTGAGGAAGGCAATGGAAGCATGTGCATTCCCTAATACCATAATAAGGTTAATTAGGAGGATATATGATGAATTGGAGGTAAAAATCAAAGTGGGAGGGTTCATCTCTGATAGGTTCTATCCAAACAGATGAACCAGGCAGGGGTGTCCTCTTTCCCCTTTGTTATTTTTGTTACATTTACTACCATTGTCAAATAAAATAAGGGATTCAGAAATTCAAGGATATAATTGGTATGGTATGGTACTCAAGAAAAGTTGGCTTTATTGGCAAATGATGTTAATTTCTACCTGAGAGAACTAGGAAAGGACATCTCAGTGTTGTGAAGCATTCTAAGACAGTTCCATTTTTTTAAGATATAAAATTAATAAAGATAAAACAAAGGTTGTAGCTGTAAACTATGTACCCACACATAAATTGGTTCAGCAATACCCATGTTTATGGGGACATGATAAAATGAAGTATTTAGGGGTATGGGCTAAAAGGGATTCTGTTATGACAACTAAGGATATGTAGAAAGAGGCTAAAAGATAATACAAAAACTAAAAAACTGGTAGGTCTTGCCTATTATTTTAACTCTTTCAGTTTTATATACAGGCCAGGCATATTTTTATCACCCAGAGGAGAAGTTGTGGATAACAATTAATAAAGAGTTGAAGGACGTTATTTGGGAGGGGAAGAAGGCAAGAATCAAGTGGTATAAGCTGATCCTTCCACGAGAACAAGGACATTTGGGATTACCTGATTTGAAGGGATATTGTAAAGTTACATAGTTAAGGCTTTTATACATGACACATGCAGAAAGCTACAATTCAATGTAGAAAGGGATGATCATGAAGCGGGGGTGGGAATAAGAAATAAGGAAAGAGTGGGAATTTGGATGCAGATCTTTAAGTAGAATAAAAACGGTCATACAGAATATTATATTCATAAAGTATCAGTAAGTATACTAAGAACTATGCCAACACAGGAATGGAGAAAGAAGATTATGGCAATAGGGATGACTGAAAATAGTGGTACAGAAAATAGGCAAGAGTGGGTTTGAATTTACTGGAGGAAGGAGGCAAAGGAACCAAGGTACTGGGAACAAATGATTAGAGAAGGAAATATAATAGAATGGGAAGACGCCATGAAGACATTTGGAGTGTAGGCAAGAGATTGCCTTCCCAGTCAAGGAATGATATCAGAGGTAAAGTTAAGGGATAGAGGAATCCTAAATGAAATACCTACACTGGCTGAGCTTTTTGTTAAATCTAGAACATACACTGCTGTTAAAAGATAGATAATTCAGAAAGAAACAATGGGAGGACATATGTATGACTCCCAGATATGCAAAAAAACATCTAGAAGATTTAAGATTATTGCTTGGAAGTACTTTTATACCCTAAGCAGAGACCAAAAGTTTTTTTTTTCCTCGGGTAGATGGCAAATGTTGGAGGTGTAATGGGAAAGAAAGAGATACCTGGGAGTATATGTTCACAGAGTGTAATGAGTTGGCAGACTTTTGAAACTTCTCTACAGAGTACTCTGTCAAGAATACTGGGTGAACAAATGAGTGTAACTAAGGAAATTATTTTTTTAAGCTGAGATACAGGATCTGAATAGCCTACACATAGTAAAGTCAGTTACTAGAAAATGAAATCAGAGTCTAAACCAGCCATACATGAAGTAGTGAATATTGTACCAGAGATAAAAGAACAGGAAGTATAATCTTTAGAAAAGGGCAAGAGTAAATGTTATAGAAAAAATGGAAATTATGGGAACAATACATGCAGAAAATGTTTTGGAGGAGGAATGAGGTTTAAGAAAAGATAGGGATTGAATAATTTATGTAATGTTGGATTGATTATATTGTACAGAGCAATATCTATGATGTATAATTTTTGTAAATGTGAACTTGTTAATATGGTTTGATTACTTTTATATAAATGTAGGTCTGCCTATGTCATAAGTGATAATTCAATAAAAGTGTTTATTTAAGAAAAGATAATTAAAATTGTTAAATGGGTTCAACTGGCCTGATGCCACAGAGACAAAGCATTTGGCTGTCTGTCTGTACCACTGGTGAACCAAGTTCCAGAGTAAATTTGGGCTCCTGGGCCTGGCCAGCTAGGGTGATAGAAGGGAGTGGCCAACAGCTAGCTGCCTAATTCTGGGGGGTGAGTTTTTTTTTATATATATATATATGTGTGTGTGTGTGTGTGTGTGTGTGTGTGTGTGTGTGTGTGTGTGTGTGTATATATATATATATATATATATATATATATATATATATATATATATGGATCACCTTTAAATCCTCGAAATCGCGTTTCGCCGACACACTAATAACCGACACCAAAAGACCGACAACAAAAAACGCCGACAACGCAAAACACCGAAAACCATTACAGCAACACACTACACGTAAACAACACAGTACACTACATAACATATGCACTATCCCTAACCCAAACCCTAACCCTAAGGTCCGACACTACCGCACACTTACCCTACCTGCACCCAACCTAACCTAACTCACTTACCCACCCGTAACCCCAAGATCCGACACTACCGCACACTCACCCTACCTGCACCCTAACCCTAACTCACTTAACCCACCCCTAAACCCACAGTCCCTCACTATCGCACACACCCTACCTGCACCCTAACCCTAACTCAATTAACCCACCCTTAAACCCACAGTCCCTCACTATCGCACACTTACCTGTCCGCTCCCTAACACTAAATCCCTCACTCGATCGCACACTTACCGAGTCCGTCGGGTTCTCACCTTGTCGGTCATCTGCGTTGTCGGTGTTTTCGTCCCGTCGGATTCCGTGTCGGCGGAACGCGTTGTCGGGCATCTAAAGGTGACCCATATATATATATATATATATATATATATATATATATATATATATATATATATATATATACACACACACACACACTCTGTTACCTGCATGACTACTGGTGGGGACAAGTAGCCAGGCAAGCTAATTATCTGGTGCAATGTCCTATTTAGCATGGCAAGGGGAAGTTGACTAGCCCACTATATGTAAATGGTTCACAACATCTCATAAATACTTCCTATATGGTCTTGCTCACCAGCTATAGGAACTCTATCAGAAGGCTAACACCTGGAGAAGGTCTCCCTAGCAAAGAGACATGTCCAAGATTCTTTGGATGAAACCATTGAAGTACACAATGATAGCGGAAGAGGGAGTGGAAAACTAGCTCAATAATAGCAGCAAGAGACCTAGGGGAGTCAAGAGATAGAAAAAAATAAAAGAAAACAGATTCATAGTTTTAATTATTTAATGCTTCTTCATTAATGACATACAGGAATGAAACAAGCTGGACTTGTTTAGGTCACTTGAGTTATTTGGATAATTATTTGCAATGAGGAATACTTTGAATTTCTCTAGCCAAAGCTTCCAGCTTCAACTTAATACCCTTCAATGAAAGAATCATTTGTAGTTGCATTTGAAGCATTTTCTGAGATGAATTATACATCTGTAGCTTCAAACCAAATATATTTCTTTACTTCTCCAAATGTATTTCCTCAGTTCTGGGAGCAGTAGCGGCCTTAGGTCAACTGGTGCCCTAGGCAAAAGGGCTCCATGGCGCCCCCACCACAACACCTGGTGTCCCATCCTGGTCTACCTACACCAAATAAATACTGGAAGAGTGCCCATGCTAGAGCCTAAGGCCAGCTATGTCTGGGAGTTTTCTTCACTTCTAGTACAATGACATGTCAGGAGGCTTAGTAAATAACATAGAGACACTGAGAATGTGATTAATTTCCATAAGGTGCATGTTTAGAGTGAAACATCTGTGAAACAGCTATGAACTTTTTTAATATGCAGTCACTGTAATTAGTTTATTAATGTTAAAGTGACAGACCTCATATATGATACTGTACTTTGAACTAGAGAGGTTCTCTACATGTAATCTTCTCTGTAAAAAGTTCCTTACAAGTGTGTGCTAAGTAAGGTTCATAGGTAGGTACTAGGCTATCGGCCCTCAGGCCTATACAAGCCCAGCCAAAAAGGTACCCTGGCTTTTGCCACCCAAGAAAATTATTTTCCTGTGCCAATGTCGAGCAGAGCCAAAGAGGTGATTCCCGGGGTGAATTTCCTATTGCCCATCCAATCATCAAGATTTTTCTTGAAGAGTGCTAATGAGGAGCTTTGTTTGATATAGATAGATAGTTTATTCCAGAGTATGGGATGTCTCTGGGACAGGAATCTATCCCTCTGGCATGTTCTGTTTATTGTGGTGACAATGTTTAGGTCCCTAGAGTGTGTTGCTCGTAGGGATTGGGATTTCGTTAAGTGGAGCATGTCCAACAGCTCTGCATTTGACATAGCTTTGTATGTTAGGCAGAGATCACCTCTGAGTAGGTGATATGCTACGTAGTAAAGCTGGAGTTTTTTGAGACGGTCTGCGTAGGGCATCTGTTTGAGGCCAGTAATCCTCTTTGTGAGGTATTTCTGCGGCCTTTCCAGTTGTTGTAGATGTCTTGTGAGGTACATACCAAAAGGGGCATTGTACTCTATAATGGGTCTAATGAGTGATGAGTAGAGGGGAACAATGACCTCTTTTTTTCTGGATGACAAACCTTTTGTGATGAGGTGTGCCATGTAGAAGGATTTCCTGACTACTGTGGTGATGTGATTATCAAAGGAGAGACTACTGTCCACCTGTGTCCCAAGGTCTCTTATCACACTTTCAGTGTTAAGTATGCTACCGCCTATGTTGTAGTTCATGGGTACAGAGTTTTTACCAAAGGGAATGACAATGCACTTTTTGGCACTGAGCTTGAGGCCATGGCTTTGACACCAGGCATCTGTCTCAGTGAGGTCCTTTTGTAGGATGTCCACATCGTTAGGAGTTTCGATTATGGCTCCTACTTTGCAGTCATCTGTGAACTTCATTAGCCAAAGACCTTCTGTGTTAGCCTGTACTTTAGAGAAGTAGATACCAAACAGGAGAGGATCCAGAACTGAACCCTGTGGTACTCCACTTGTCACTGGTCTGAAGTCGGATTTGGAGTCTGCTACTTTCACAGTGTGGGTTCTGTCAGTGAGCCACTTGGCAACCCATCCTGTGACAGGGATTTATACCTAGTTTAGTGGGTTTATCTATAATTCCAGAGTGGGGGATGGTGTCGATAGCCTTGCCGAGATCTAGATAGGCTGTGTGAACCACCTTACCCTTGTCTACAACTTTGGTGACTGTTTCAAAGAAGTCTATCAGGTTTAGGAGACATGATCTGCCTTTTACAAACCTGGACTGGGTGGGGTCCAGAGTTTGGAGATTACCAATGTCTTTGTTTATAAGTTCCATGATGATACGTTCCATGGCCTTGCAGACCAGGCTCATCAGGCTAATGGGACTGTAGTTCCCGGGGTCCGTGGTGGCTCCCCCCTTGTGGAGTGGGATAACCATCACTGTGCACCATTCAGCAGGCACAAAGCCTGAGGTGAGGCTATGATTGAACATGGTACTTAGGTGGGGGTGCCAGTTTGTTCTGTAGTTCGTGTAGCAGTAATGTCTAACGGGTGGGCAGTATTGGGAAATAATGGACTGTACTGGGATATTATGGGACTAATACAGTACGCCTAGAGACAACAATTCTCTCTGTCTCTCCCTTTCTAGATACATTATTCATATTTGTTAGATATGTAAATATAAAAAATGATTTTTCTGTCTTTAAGCAAATTTTTTATATATATAAAAAGCTTTTTTTATATAAAAAAATAATGTTGTATATCAATTGTGTTGAATAAAATTGTGTTTGCTGTATACCTGTATCTGCTTTAGTTTTTATGTTATCGGACTTTGAATATTGTGAGAACTGCTGCAGCAAATGAGAATTTGTTGGATACTGGTGTAGTAAATGAATATATTTTAAATGGAAAATAGGACCTGTTGTTGCTGGTAGAGTGGTGATAGATATTCTAATGATGCTAGTGGTGTGGTAATAAACAAATTTGTACTCTAGCTGAGATATGTTGAAAAGAGAGAGACTTATAGCACTGTATCTAGCATGATGTTTCATTAAAATGCAGTATTAGGCATGCTACATACAAAAATTCACCTTCACTTTTAAAAATAATGCCAAAAAGTTATGCTTACTTATCTATGTGTTTAGATTTTACAATTACATTATTCTCTCGTTCTGAAAAGAAAAAGCTGTAATTGTAGAAAATATAATGCTCTGCAATGTAAGCTTAACTTTTAATGACTTTGGTTGCTCATAACACATTGCTGCTTGGATCTGAGTCCTGTTTACCGAAAGCTTACACTAAGAGTGAAGGACAATCATGTGTATGTACATGCACACGTTTATGCAAACACATCTTATTTTTCTGCTTAGCCTTCACAAGAATTGCTTTATGCCTGGCCTATATCTTCTTGATTTCTGCTACACTGGTCAGTCATGTAACCTCTACAAGACATTGTTTCATTCAATTATACCATTTTGGTCAAATAAATAAATAAATACATAAATAAAATAAACTTTCTTTATCCCCACTGAGCTGTCCACTTTATTTCTTCAGACATCTGCTCATTCTCATATTTCTTTTATTTTCTTTTTTTTTTTTTTTTTTTTGGAAAAAATAGCTTACCTAATAGCTCTTTGTCTTCTTGTACTGAATATTTTTAACACATTATCATCTGACTTAATTTGTGTCTGTGCTAACACTGGTCACCTAATTGGCACTGTTCTGGTTTCGTTTGAAGACATGACACTATTTTTGTTACTCTTTTCTTTCATTCTTTATGCCAGATTTATGTTTATAAAGATGAGCTCTACAGAGCTGCAAAGAGTACTCTAGATGGGATCTTACCAGATCTCAAAAAGATTGCTAACTACTTCATGTTCCTTTACTTCACAGTATCTTATTAGCCATCTTTACTGTTTTGTTACATTGTGTGCTACTTTTTAGTTTATCTCCTATGACTACCACCGCATCATGGTTCTATATGTTTTGAACCACTGTTCCCCTATGTCTCTCAAGCTTCTTACCTTTTACAAGATTTTCCCCCTTCCCCCAGTGTCCATACACTGAATGAGGAATGAAGAATGATAAGAAACTCACAGCCATAAAGTATTAGAGTACAGTTCTGCACATATCTAACTTTCATCTCCCAAAAAGCAAAATGCAGTGTTTGCTCTTCAAGCCAAGTGTGAGTGCTTCTACATCCCCTTAATTCTTAGAGTGCATGCACTTTGATGAGATCACTCCTCATTAAACCTGTATTTTACAATTGCAAAATCCAGATGTATACTAGATAGTACGTCTGTTGTGGGATACCAGCAGATACCCTCCCCTGGAGTGGATGAGCCAACATCTGGCACTCACTCTCAGTACCAGCTTATTTCCTCAGCACCCCATCCCACTAGTTAGTTGGAACATAAAAGCTTCTATTCCACATTTCCCTTCCCCACTTTGTCATAGCCACTATTCCACTTCAAGATGTGTATCTTTTGCTAGTTATTGTTTCTTAGGTGCACTTTTGCACCAGATATAAAACTACCATAATTTCAGACAGTTCTACTAAACTTCTAAAGTCCCTTTGCATTATTTGAGCAGCTTTCATGTATCAGCATTTTGTAAATGTTTGTGTCCCAAGAAGAAGGTCTACTTTTCCATTCAGACATTTTGCAGTGTTGGTTAAATAAAAATTGAAAGGACCAGCCCTATTAATGGATATGGTAACCCATTACTGGAAATGCTTTTATTCAATTAATTTTTATTTACTTGCTGCTTGTTAATGTGGTGAGTTGACTCATTAGGAATGGATCCTTTTCAAGCATAACACATGCTCAAAGACAAGCAAAATACAAATGACTGGAAATAGTATAAAAATCAGCAATATCTATTTAGCTACATATCTATATCTATCTATATATATGATACAGAGTACCATGTGTGCATGCTTGATCGGGTGGATGTTTGGTTGAGTTACTGTTTGAGCATGTGCATGCTACATCAAAAACAGGAAGTGCAGTTGGGAAAGTAAGTGCATGTGTGTACAAGTGTATGCGGATTGGTGTCAGACTAAAAGTTGAAATAAATGCACTTCAACCAGGTAACCCAGAGAAAACAGGGTGCAACAAGGTCCACAAAGTCCACTATATTGACAGAGATTAAGCGCTTTCATTGAAAATGTAACAAAACTTCATCAGAATCTAATAAAACAGTTTACACACCCATTTAAATAACCTTCCCAGCAAAGTCACATGACAAAAATTACCAATCAAAATAAAACTAATCTAATGCATATTAGAATACTAAAGACCATAATGTTATGTTAAGAAGCAGTACAGCATAATTAAAATAACACAGACAAATAAAATTTGCTAAAAATAGTAACCCAGTCTAATTAAAAGAATAAATAATAACCTACACACAGTAGGACAATAACTTTAAAACACTAGCAATAGAAACAGTATCGTTTAACCCTGGTAGTACTGTGGCATTTAACTTCATTTGCCAACATAATTCCCTTTGCTCAATTAAGTCACGCCACGGTCCACCTACTGGATTTTTAGACACAGTGTCAATACCAAAAAACAAAATCCCGTGATTAGGGTTTTATCTATATGGCAATAAGGTGGATTAGTATTTTTTTTGTATCGTTTAAGTATTCATAAATTCTGTCCTTGAAATGGCAGATAGTTTTTCCTACATAAAAACATTTATATTTTTTACATAAAGCCAAATATATAAGGCCAACAGATTTGCAATTACAGTGAAAAGTAGGACGTATAATGATGTCATTCACTGTTACTTCACTTTTTTTGTAACACATATGGACACTGTGTACAACTCCACATCTAAAGGACGTATAATGATGTCAATTCACTGTCTAAAATTCACTTTTTGTAAACATGCATATGACACATGTGTACAA
>NC_056730.1:1085946817-1085985143 GCF_019279795.1 Protopterus annectens | reverse complement strand
CTCAGCATTACCTTCCTATATCCCTGGTTGTTGCCGGTGAGGCCGTCACATGACTGGTTTCGGGAACGTAGTCGTCCTCGTGCACATGCATTTGTACGCGCATTCTGTACTGTCAGCGCATCTATTTCCTAACATGCCAGTCATGATGTTGTGATGTGCATTGTACAGCCCAGATTTGCTGTCCTCCAATATCCTTCCTCCTACGGTGGCACACCCCTGTGTGGTTGACATGTATCTGGTGTAGGCCACTCCTCGGTGTAGTACCGCTACGCCGTTTGCTCCATCCTTACGCTGGCGCCGTTTTGCGATTCACTATTATCTGCCTCATTTGCATGGAATTGACTACTAATACCTGGTTACGGCGCGGACACCGCCTCCACTCCTTGACAACCATTGCGCTGGGGTTGCAGCTTTACATACATACTATGGTGTGTGGTGGCTGTGCAGCTGATTTGTGTTCTAATGCTCTTTTCGGACATTATCATATTATTTCATTGCTTTACAACTTCTGTGCACACATCCCGGGGGTCTGCTGTTCTTTCTACGTCACGCCATTTATGTCATTTTACATTTTGTGCATATTTTCTTTGGACATTCTCGGTGCCTTTCCACATTGGCATATTGCACCTATATGATACCTGACTTTGACAGCCTTCCGTTACTCCTCCGGTATGTTTGGGTAAATGTAAACCGTTTTTTTTGGTTTACATTTCCGTGCCCTTACGCTACGCCTGCGCCACTTCATGGATCGCTATTGCCCTCATTTGCATGGTGCAATACCGCACACAGTGTGTTTTGCATACCTACGCCGGGGGGCGGAGACGGTCCGGCGCACGCCGGTAGTGCACGTGGAATTCATTCATACCTGAATCGCTCAGCAGCCATATTTGGCGTTATAACGCCAACGCTATGCGGGCGCCTGGCGCAAGGTTCATGAATCCCGGGGAATGAGTTTGATACCAGTACAATTAAAACTAGAAGTGTTTTTATGCCCCCGCAAAGTAATGAGAATATTAAATATTTTCAAAAGTCATTAACACATAATATTGAAGCTGAATTTAAAAAATTTAAACAAAATGGAAGAGGGATATATTATAATCTCTCTAAAGAGGAATGGAATTGTTTAAGTGCCTTAAGCCAAGATAGTAACATAATATTTAAACCTTCTGACAAA
Organism: Protopterus annectens; assembly: GCF_019279795.1. Lineage (NCBI taxonomy): Eukaryota > Metazoa > Chordata > Ceratodontiformes > Protopteridae > Protopterus > Protopterus annectens. The sequence goes on along the minus strand of NC_056730.1, from coordinate 1,085,983,969 downwards.
GGAGGAAAATTGGTGGTATTAAATGTGGTTCAGTATTTAGATATGTGTTATGTACATTTGAAAAATGATGAAGTGTATGAAAAAATAGGATTAAATGAATATCTAGAAGCCCAAAAGAATTATGAATATGTTATAGACAAAGGGTATAGATTGCAGTATTTCTCTTATAAGGATATAAAGGAAAAGTTTAACATCAATGGCCCCAGAATGCCTTGTTTTTACTGCATACCAAAAATACATAAGAATATCTTTCCCCCACCAGGACGTCCTATAGTTTCAGCAACTAATGTTTTTTTAGAAAATATTTCAAAGTTTTTGCATACGTATTTAATGCCAGCTGTTTGTAAGTTACCATCTTATATTAAGGACGTATTTGATCTCCTGGCAAAAGTTAAGAATATACAGTGGCAAGATAATATGTATTTTGTTGTAATGGATGTGGTTAGTTTGTACACTAACATAAAGCATGAGGATGGATTGGCAGCCATTAAATATTATATAGGTGATAATGATGCAGTCAAGTATATATTAGAATTGTTTAGTATATGTCTAAATAACAATATATTTGAATTTAATGGATCCATATACAGGCAAAAACAGGGCACAGCGATGGGGGCAGCTTTTGCCCCCAGTTATGCGAATATATTTATGGGGCATTTTGAGAATAAGTACATATACACCAACCCTTTTTTTAAAAAACATGTTTACAGATATTATCACTTTATTGATGAATTGTTATTCATTTGTAAAGGGGGACAAAAAGATGTGCAAAAGTTTTTGGAGGAGATACAGGTTAATACTATGGGTATCAAATTTGATGGATTGCAAAATGGGCAGATAGTGCAATATTTAGATGTTTCACTAATAGGATACAATGGAAAATTATTGCAATATAAAATGCATAGAAAATTTCAAGGAGCTGGATCAGTGTTGCATGGTACAAGTCATCATCCAGCACATACTATTAAGGCAATTCCATACACAGAATTTCATAGAGTTAATAGATTGTGTAGTAACTCTATTATTAAAGAAGAGGAATACATACAAAGTTACAATAAATTTAAAGCAAGAGGTTATCAAGAAGATAACCTGAAGGAAAGTCTGAAAAGGGTTAAAAATCAAGTGAAATATACAAAAGTAGGAAAAGGGAATATATCTAGTGAGTTTAAGGATGTTGTGTATTTTGTGTCCACCTTCTCTGTACTATCAGATTATGTTAAAGAACATGTGACATATAGCTGGAATTTGCTTAAAAGGGAAGTGGATTTTCTTTCAGAAAAGCATATTAGTTTTTCATATAAAAGGGACAGAAGTATCCAGGATTTTTTGGTACACAGTCAGTTTAAAATGTTAAATATGCCAATGTATACACAAGTTAAATATCAGGGAACCAAAAGATGTGGTAAATGCACTATTTGTAGGTATATAGTACAACAATTTGAAAAAATTAATGGTATTCCTTTTACTACAAGGGGAACATATAATTGCAATTCAGTAGCAGTCATTTATGGAATTGAATGTCCATGTAAGAAGTTTTATGTGGGTGAAACCAAGAGAACATTAGCTTGTAGAATTAAAGAGCATGTCAGGGATATCACAAATAATAAGGAAACTAGTCCTTTGGCTGCACATTTTCATAGTCATCATGAAGGTAAAAAGGAAGGGTTAAAAGTTTCAGTGTTGGATAGTATAGAAAATAATAAGTATTTAAATGAAAAGTATATAAAACAGTTATTAAGAAAAAAAGAATTATGTCTTATACTAAAATTTAATACACTCAAACCAAATGGACTTAATTATGATTGTTCGTGGAAAAGTTTATTGTAAAAGTTATAGTTTTAGTAAAATGAAATTTTTTATAGTTCTGTGTTTTTAATTTCTAATAGTTTTCTTAATTGAATAATTAATTGAATTAGATTAGGGGAGTGTTTTTTAAGTATAGTATAAAAAGAGAAGTGAAAGCAATGTTAGAAATCTTTACTCTGTAAAGGCGATTTTGCCGAGGCGCTAGAGACAAGCATTTGTGCATTTTTTTGTACATGTGAACATATCGATTTTCAAGTGGAATAAATTCTTCCTGGTTTGCTGTGGAGTCATTCCTTGTGGTATAGTGCTAATTTCTCTTGTGTTTGGTGTGATTTTCGTACTATACTCTACCCACCCTGTTTTAATCATCCTATCAGCTACCATCTAACCATATTCTCGTCACATCATACTACTACCTATACACTTACCATCTGATCTTCTGCTATTCTGTCTACCAAATCTTGCATCCTTACAACTATACTCCTTCTCTCACTATGTTATATTACTCCTTATTACCCGTTCTGCTAGTCACTTATGTACTTACCTTGTATGAAAACCAATCACTTACTGGTTATCAGTACCCAAAAGGATAAACTTTAACCCCAACTGGAAAAAATCCCTCTCTCAGCTATGCTAATAACATTGAGTCCAACACCACAACATATTCTCTTTTTCAGTGTACAGATCTCTGGCACCTTAGCTTTAGATCTAAGCAATACAATAGACTTTTAAACAAACTCCTGAAGCTCATCACTAAGTAGAGTCCTAGCCTTATACTCAGTGGTTCATAGGTTCATAGATTAGTACTAAGCTAACTGCTCTTGTGAGCCATTTTAGGCCTAGCTAATTATCCCTTGTGAGACTCAAACCCTGCACCTTGTGTTTGTAAAGCAAATACCTTAACCATTAGGCCACCCCCAACCCAGGTCCATCCACTTCTAATACATACACCCCCTACTACCTGTAACCTAAGTCAGAAAACTATAAATAGTAGACTAGCTAACTCTCTCCTGGCCTGTCATCTCAATATTAGGAGTATTAATAACAAAATACATGAACTGCATGCCTGGCTGTCCACTCCCCTGATATTCTCTGTTTATCTGAGACCTGGTTAAAACCCAACACTACAGACAATGAAGTGTTACCACCTGGGTATAACATACACAGGCTGGACCATGTTTCCAGGAAGGGGGGGGGGGGTGTAGCAATACTCTACAAATCTGAGTTGAATGTAACCATAGCTGTTAATCAACAACCTCAGATTAGTAATTCAGAAATTCTTGCTGCCAGAATGCAAATTAACAAAAGTAAATACATAAACATCATCTGTATGTACATTCCCCTGGGTAATAATATAGCCACAATTGAAGACACCTTACACTGGCTAGCATGTCACTACCCCCAATAAACCCTATTGTTTGGAGACATTAGCATAGACTGGGGCACGTGTCCTTAGAGTCCCCTACTACCCACATTAACCTGCATGCATTTTCACAAATTATAACTACCCCTACCAGGCTAGGTAAACCCAACCAAAAAAAAGCATACACAACTGGTTACTCGTAAATAGTAACCCTCAACTGTACAATGCCGGTATCCTCCCCATTGACCTAAGTGACCATCTTCTCACTTATATAGTTAAGCAAAAAGTCAATAATCCACAAATATCCTTGCTCAGAAAAGTCAGAAACAAAAATGACTATGACCTTACTAAATTCCAGCAGGAATTTAACTCCTGTAATTGGTCTATGCTAACTCACCTCCCTTTGGAGGAGGCATTGTATATTTCAACAATAAATTTCTTGAAATCCTTAACTGGCATGCACCTGCCCGGTTAAAGTGAAATAAAGCAAAAACTGCACCATGGCTTTCTAAAATATCTTGACTAAAAATTACTAACAGAAACAAATTTTGGGCTCTATGGCGCTCTACTAAAGACTCCCATGATCAAGTTAAATACCGACAAGCTAGGAATGAAACCAAAATAATCTGTCTTACAAGACAAAAAACAATACTACTGTAATTTACAGACAGTCAACCAGAATAACCCTCAGAAGTTCTGGGCAGGTCTGAATAATCTGCTTCATCCTGGTAAAACTTCCACCCCTATCCCCGCTGCTACCACTGATAAATCTCCTGAGGATGTCTCGGAAAGTTTTAATTATTTCTTTACTGAGACAATTCGAGCTCTAGCTAGGCAATTACCTTCTAGCTCTCCCAGCCCTGATAGTACCACCCATATAAACTTACTGTCTTTCAGCTTCCAACCAGTGTCCACATCATTTATTCGCACCTTAATCAAAAAATTAAAACCCACTACTCTCTCCGCTGACCAGCTCCCTGCCAAATACTTTCAAAAATCAGCTGATGCTATTGCTTATCCAGTTTCAATATAATTAATCGTACCATAGCTGAGGCTAAGATTCCCATCATTTGGAAAATATCCTATGTTATCCCACTACATAAAGGAGGTTCATCCACTGAATTCTCCAACTACAGACCGATAGCTATACTTTTTCCACTTGCAAAGATCATGGAAAAATGTATCCACAAACAACTCTTGCACCACCTAATCTAGAATCACCTCTTGGCTGATACCCATTGTGGCTTTCATCCACACTATAGCATGACTTCCACCCTGCTAGCTTTTACCAATACCATTAATAATAACCATAATAATAATCAAATATCCTCAGCCCTCTTCTTGGATCTTTCTAAGGCATTTGACATGGTGGATCATCATCTATCGATTCACACCCTGGAGACTTTCTGCCTAAATTCTAAAGCCCTTCAATGGTTTAAATCCTACCTCAGTGGGAGGCAGCAGGCTGTTCTCTGGCAGAATAAGCTCACTAACCTATTACCTAACACCCTTGGTGGCCACAAGGTTCCATATTAGGGCCCCCACTTTTTTCCATCTTTATTAACAACCTAAATACTGTCATCCCTAAAATCAGCTGTATCCAGTATGCTGATGACTCCACCCTGATTTGCTCAGCTACATCTCCTGCAGACTTGAGATCTGCTACCCAGTCCACCTTTAATACGATAGAAAACTGGCTCTCTGAACGTCGATGGTTACTAAATCCCAAAAAAGCTTAAATGCTGTTATTCTCACCCACACAAAGGTCCACTGCTTTTACCTTCACCATAAATGCAAAAGATGGGACAATAATCTCCCCTGACCCTTCTACAAAACTACTAGGCATTATTATTGATAATAACCTAAAATTTGACAGACACATAAACCAATTGATCAAGACCATCAATAAAAAACCTGGGTCACTATACAGAATTAAAGCCTTCTTAACCCCTCCAGCTAAGATCATCATAGCCCACTCTCACCTACTATCAACACTTCTATATGCTTCCCCCTTCTCTCTAATCTAAACAAGTCTATGCTTAACAGACTGTCAACATGTTACAATCACATTGCCAGGTTTGCCACAGGTCTGCCTTTTAGAACATACCACTGCATCAACCTTAAACAACTTGAGTGGCTAGAACTTCCCAGTCTTATCCAATTTAATTGTGGCCAAGTAAATCCTCCATAACCCAGATAATACACCAGCTCTTAAGAATATTATCACCCCCTATAACAATCCAAGACGGCTTCTCTCCTCAAACAAACTACTAATTCAAACTATCAAAACTAACAATGTAGCTGGTGACTCCCTCTTTGCAAACACTTTTAGTAGAGTTTGGAACCTACTCCCAGTTGATATTACATTGCTCTCAACCCTAACCCAATTTAAAACCAGACTTAAACTACATCTGGCTCTAAACTGGCTTTGCCACTGTAACAAGCCTGGCTAACTCTTATCTTAAATGTTAATTACTAGTCAATTTACTGTAAAATTTTCCCCTGACTGTAACCTGGGGGAAACTCTAACCTGAGAACTTGCTTTTACATTCTTTGTACATATCAAATCTGTACATTTCTTCATTGTTTTAATGTTATTGTTTGTCTTGGAGCTTTTCTCCCCTGGCCTCTGCTGAAAATGGATATGATTCCAGTCGGACTATCCCAGTCAACAATAATCTTCAAACATATTTTTGCATGAATTTAAAGGAAATTGTTGCTACAAAAATAAGATGCCAGAGGATAAAGACCATTTTATTTGCACATAACATGGTCTATTAGCAATTGACAAGAAGCTTAATTTTATTTATTCTTTGTTGACCAGTTTAGTCCCACTAGGGTAGTGTCCTCTTTTCAGGGGAGACTGGTTTGAATTAATACTACTTTGGGAAATTTGGCCATAGCATCAGCGGACTTCCTCTACCCTTTTCTGTAGGTGTTGTAGGATCTTTTACATCCACCTGAGCTATGACCAGCTCAGACAGAAGGGACCTCATCTCATGCCAAGAACGACACACTCAGGAGTGCAGCACCCCACCCCACCCGGTCCTGCATTGTGGTGTCAGAATTTAAAAATGAATCCAGTTAACAGGGTTGGGAATAAAACCCACAGCCTTCAGATATTCCAGCACCAAAGGTGATTGTGCGGGTCTATATTAGAACATCGAAGTTTCAAACTTCGAATGTTCTAATATCGACCCCTATTCAGTGAAAGCTGAAAACATCGAGCATACAGAACAGAAAGTTTTTCCTAGGGAAAGAATTTGCTGTTCCAAAACACATACACACAATACAAGCACACCAAACAAACAGCAATCCACACACATACACCTAAAATCTTACACTTGACCCTACACTAAACTATACACACACCACTAACTATCCACTTACCTTAACCCAAACCCTAACCCTAAGGTCCGTCACTATCGCAGACTCACCTCACCCACGCCCTAACCCTAACTCACCTACCCCACCCTAACCCTCATGTCCACACAATCGCACACTTACCTGACCCACGCCCTAACCCTAACTCACCTAACCTACCCTAACCCTCATGTCCACACAATCGCACACATTCCTAACCCGCGCTCTAACCCTAACTCACCTAACCCACCCTAACCCTCACGTCCACACAATCGCACGCATACCTAACCGGCACCTTAACCCTAACTAACCTAACCCGCACTCAATCGCACACTTACCTGAACCCGACCCATAACTTTCCACCACAGCGCTGGAAATACCAAAGCAACAGAAATGGACAACTGAATTCTTTCCCTAGGAAAACATTTGGTTTTCTGTTGCTTCAATATTTTCAGCTTTCACTGAATAGGGTTCGATATTATAATATTCGAAGTTTTGAAACTTCGATGTTCTAATATAGACCCGAGTGTGCTAACTGTTCAACAACTGACAATTAACCATCTTATTATAAGTTGAGAATGCATGACTTTTTATAGCACTTTAAAACAACATTGGTGTTGCTGCCTGAATGTTAAAAAAGAATACAGCAAGAGTACATTTAAGATAAGGAAGTTCTACTGAAGACTGTGATTGGATCACCCCATCTCAGCTCATTAAAACTTGGAAATAGCAAGTAAACAAATACTTTTTTCTGCCATTGACATAGATAAACATATTTCTAAACCCTGTCAATTTGAGAGGTAAACACACACACACACACACACACACACATATATATATATATATATATATATATATATATATATATATATATATATATATATATATATATATATATATATATATATATATATATATATATATATATATATATATATATATATATATATACACTTTTTAATTCAATAGAATGGGTTCTCACACCTACAGCCAGTTTTGATTGTGACTAGGACCAAAGTCCAATTTCTACTTAGTCATCACAGAACACTTCATTATCTTGCAGGTTCTGGAAGAAATCACACCATCAAGTTATTACTAAAAACTGTACCAAAACCAATAATAAAACCAAGATTAATAAGAGACAATATAAGCAATACATTTGCTATGAAGCAATTCTCTCTGCCAATAAAACAATATAAGACAGCAATAATTAGAAAATGAAATCTGAAAACAATGTTTCTAAACAAGTACAATGCCAAATTTAGGAGGAGAATTTTTCAGCTAGACTTAAGATTATTGCTGAAAAAATATATATCCATGGTCAAAACAGTTCACCACTACTCAATGCCAATAATTAATGGTTATTTAAACAGTCTCATGTGTACCACCTCCATATAGGATGACAATATTAGTGGCTGCATCTCCTTAAAAGAACGCAGAACCAAGCACTAAGGAATGCTGGACATGAAAGCAGCTCTTCATGGACTGATAACAAGATGTCCCCTGAAGTAGCATCAGAACAAAACCAGTTTACATAATGAGAGTGTCCCACCCCACCAGCCACAGAATATATTCTCCTACAATAAACCGCCCATGATATAACAGAGCCTCTCTTTCAATGCCAAGTCATACAATACACATCACTCATAGCAGCAGCTGACAGAAACAAAACAAAGTTCCAGTACAGTGAGAGAAATAGCATGATATACAGAGAATCTTCTAAGCAAGTTTTAAAAATGAGATTGAAAAAAATATAGCATGTTCTGCTGTCGAAATCAGAACTACAAGCTTTTGCAAGTCTTTTTCCCTGAGTAAATCTAAACATTTACGAAATAACATAAAATTAGCTTTTCTTACAGGATATGCTATACTAACTATTTTAAGCTCAAAGTTCATACTTAAGCATGGTGCCTGATAGTTGGTCCCCCACAACATAAAAGGATGATGCCTTGACTGTGGCCTTGATGACCCATGTTCAGTTAGCAGCATGAAAGCTGGAGGAATGAACTAGGGAGGATAGAAGTGAGCAGCATGTACCAGATCACCCACTCTGGGCAGAAGGAGGTGGCTCCAGCTTACTGGGAGGGATGCCCCCCCACACACACCACCTTATGTATGTGTGCTGATACTCATCCTAGCACTACACCCAGGCCCACACATTATGTTACCAAAAACCCTTTCCCTAAAAGTACCATAGCACAGGCCAAAAGGGCAATGAGCACATCTAAAAACAAACACATACAGCACCAGATCTGTCTTAATACTTAGACCTTACTCTAACTCTAAACTCTCTCACGCATGAACACTAACTGCTAAATATGATCTTCTACATCTTCAAAATGACCACCCTTTTGGTCAGATAGTCATTTTCCTGCACACTTTTTCTTAACCATATTTACATGCAAGTCTGTATGGTGGTACAGTCATCAATTTGTTTCCATTACTGAGATGTATATAATATTTTCTCATTGGTTATTTTTAATTTTCACTGTATTATGTGTGGCAATGTGATTTTTTATATGACCATTCTCTGCTCTGTTGCAAACAAAATAATTTGTGATTTTTTCATTTCATCTGCTATGTCCTTCTTTTTAGAATCAATTCCTTCCTTTGCCTGACAAGTTGTATTTAACTTACTCAATTATGTGGACTCCCTGCCTAGACAGACTGTATTCTCTAACATACAAATCAAAATACTTGGCCATTCTCAGTGCTATATTTATTGGTAAAGTTGAATTGCTGATGTTATATCCATCCACAGAGCTGCTGTGTTGTTTTGGAATCTAGCCCATTGCATACCTCTCAACCTCTTAGTGCAAGAAATCTGGACAAAGCCTGACAAAATGGGGGGGGGGGGCAAAGTCCCAAAAATAGGGACAGATTTTAAATATTGCTTTTATAAACTTATAAAGTTGCTAGAGTAACAGGGTTTGTTTTAACATACATTTTCTGAAGGGTTTGAAGTCTGAAACTCAAATGTATGTCATTATTTGGTGACTTCAGTCCTCCGATCATCCCAGTGATTTGCCAGAAAACCACCACTTTTATGAGGAACAGACCATAGGATCATAGGAGGTTACTAGGCTATTAGCCCTGAGGCCCTTATAAGCCTAGCAAAGAGTTTAGCCCATGTTTAGACATGTCAGCACCCAGATCTGATGTCCAGCAGGGACACAGGTGGAAGGTTTCCCATCCAGTTATCCAGGTTGTGCTTAAAAAGGGATAATGAGGTACTCTGCTTGACATGGAGAAGGAATCTATTCCACAGATAGGGGAGTCTCTGGGACACAAATCTGTCCCACCAACAAGTCCTATTGATATCACAGACCAGGCTGAGGTCATGCGTACAGGTTGCTCAAGTGGAGCTTGACTTACGGATATGCAGCAGTCCCATCAAGGCGGGGTCTGAGATTGCTTCGTATACCAGACAGAGGTCACCTCTGAGGAGTCTGTATGAAACTGAGTAGAGGGACAGGGTTTTTAGCCTATCTGTGTAGAGTAGATATTTGAGGCTCTGGATTCTCCTGGTGAGAAGCTTCTGTGGTCTCTCCAGCTGTTGCATGTGCTTTGCGCGGTACATGCCGAAGGGGGTGGTGTACTCAATAATTGGCCTTATAAGGGAAGAATGCAGGGATTTTATGACCTCTTTGTCCCTGGATGAGATACCCTTATTTATAAGGTGGACCATGTATAAATCTTTCCGTACAACAGAAACAACATGGTGGTCAAAAGTCAGGCTGCTATCAACCTGGGTGCCCAAATCACTCACTATTAATTGTGTACTTAGGACGTTGTTATTAATGTGATAATATGTGGGGACATCACTCTCCCCTAAGGGGATGATGATGCACTTTTTGGCATTCAGCTTGAAGTCATGTTGCTGGCGCCAGTCATTAGTTTGGGTGAGACCCTCTTGGAGGCCATCCACATCACTTGGGGAATTGATGACTGTGCCCACCTTGCAATTATCTGAAAACCTGGTCAGCCATAGCCCACTGATTTTGACCTGCAACTCAGAAAAATATATCCCAAATAACAGAGGCCCCAAGACTGATTCCTGGGGTATGCTACTCATTACAGGTCTACTGCTTGAGGTGGCTTCCCCTATTTTGATTAGGTGGGTTCTATCAGTGAGCCAGTTTGCTACCCATCTGGTAACATATGGATTGATGCCTAGTTGAGAGAGTTTATCTACTATGCCTAAGTGGGGAATAGTGTTGAAGGCTTTGGCCAGGTTAAGGTAGGCAGTGTGCACCATTGTCCCCTCATCTATGGCTTCGGTAACTGTCTCAAAGAAGTCAGCCAGATTTAACAGACATGACCTCCTCTTGACAAAGCCAAGCTGTATGGGATTGAGTGTTTGGAGGTTGCCAGTGTCCCTGTTAATGAGCTCCATGATAATCTGTTCCATGGCATTGCAGATCAGGCTAGTTAGGCTGTTGGGTCTATAACTGGGTGGCAAAAGCCAGGGTACCTTTTTGGCTGGGCTTGTATAGGCCCTAGGGCTGATAGCCTAGTACCTACCTATGAACCTATAGACCTATCAAAGAGGAAAATTAAAAACAGAGATTATTTTTTGATATCAAAAACTATTACAACAATGACAGAGGAAGAAGTAGATTTTTTTTCTAATAATTTGACTACATGGATTGAAATAGATGAGAATAAGGGGCATATAAAAATAGGGAACGGAATTAAGAGGATTAATGAAAAAGAGTGAAATGAAAAAGATCAAGAAGTTATAACGGACTTGTGAAAAAAATCATTTGATAATGATCTAAACCCAGAATGGTGGATAACATTTAAAGAAAAATATAAAAGAACCTATTTAATATGAGAAAATAGCAAAAAGCAGAAAGAAATAAAGGGATATAGAGAAATGCAAAAAGCTGCTTTATATAGTCTTGATAAGGATGAATGGGGATATTTTAGAAAAGAAGAAGAGATTTATCAAATAATCATAGGTTAGTACGAGGCTAACTGCCATTGCGAGCCATTATAAGGCTAGCCAGTTATCCCTTGTGAGACTCAAACCCTGCACCTTGTGTTTGTAGGGAAAGCACCTTAACCATTAGGCCACTCTCCCTATCCAATTTTTTTGTTACCACCATGCATGCCACTGCCAAGTCTTGAACCCAGGACTCTGCACACTACAATCAAAGCAACACACCACTATGCCAAATCAACATCTGTAAACAGCCTCTGCAAGGCTCGAACCCAGTAGCCTGCACACCATAGCCAATGTGATTTACCACTAATCCACCACAGATAGAAAATTAATATTATATAAGCAAAATTGGTTTTACAAGGAAAAAGGGAAGAAGTGTCACCATATTTAAGTAGAAGAGTAAAGGAAAACAATGGTATAATGAGAGAAATTAAAAATGAAATAAAAAATGAAAGATAGCAAGCAAATATAATGAATATAATAATGAGGAATGTGAAAGAGATGGAAAAAAAGAAAAAAAAGAAAAAGGAAAGAAGGAGGGTAAAGCAGCTTACAGAGGAAATGAATAATGAAATAGAAGACAAATTATAGTAATAGAATTAGAAAAGATAATAAAGAAAGTAAATGTGAATTCAGCAGCCAAACCAGAGGGTGTAGGATATTTTATGTATAGGGATTTAATGCAATGACAAAAAGAAACTTTGATAAAAATATTTAATGAATGGTCAAATTATGGTATTAGTTATGAAGAAAAATGCAGGGGTATTATGGGTTTATATGGAAGAAAGTGAAAAGGATGAAATAAAAAAATAGAGGCCAGTTATGTTGAACAATAGTGATTATAAACTATTTATGAAAATATTACAAAAAAAAAATAAAAAAAATAGGTTGAATTATATAATGGAAGAGGTTATGTATGGGATTAAATGAAAGGGAAGCCAATTGCTACTGATGATAATTAGAGAAATAGTGGATGACATTAAGAAAGGAAAAACTGAAGTGAGATTAATATTAGTGGATATTGATAAAGCATTTGATTCACTAGAGCTTGATATTTTATGGCAAATAATGAGAGTACATAACGTAGCCTAAAAATAAAGAAAGTATGTGAATCAGTATATAAAAATACTAGAATTAGTGTTTTTAGAAATGGTTGGTTAAGTGAAGAAATATACATGAATAGACGTATAAACCAGGGATGCCCACTGTGTAGCATTTTGTTTGTGTTGGTTATGAATAGTGTAATAAAAGGAATAAATGAAGAAATGAAAAAAGTAAATATGTACAGGAAATGGGAGTGATATATCCTATTATTATGACTTATTCTGATGATATAATACTGATAGCTAAAAATGGAGAGGAAATGAAAAATGTAATTATAAATGTAAATAATAAACTGCAAGAAGTTGAATTCAAAATAATAAAGAAAAATGCAAGGGTTTTGGAGATGATAAAATAGTTGGATGGAATACAGTTTAAAAAGAAAACTATATCAGCATTAGGAATTGTTTTGTGAGAATATGATATATTGAAGGAACAATGAATGAAAATTTTAAGAGATTTAAAAGGACTTAGTATTATTTCTTTTAAACAAGTACATTTGATAAACACAATATGGATGGGAAATTATCATATATAGCCAGTATATATATATATATATATATATATATATATATATATATATATATATATATATATGTATATATATAATACCAAGAGAATTGTAGAAAGAGTTTATTGACATTATATTTCAATTTATCTGGGGCTCGAGACCAAATCCATTAAGAAGAGGGGGGTATTATATATAGAAAAGGAGGAAGGGGTTAGATTTATTGAATCCAATAGTATATGGAGCTTCATTAAATTTATATAAGGCCTTGGAAATGGATAAATGGAAAAGAAAAAAAGCTATATTTAAGGAGAAATATAAAAAGAATGGCCTGTAATAAAATTGGAGAGAGAATGGAGAAATGAAGATATAAGAATGGATTAAGAAAAAATAAAATTGTGGAAATGAAAGATAGAAGGAATAAAAGAAAATAGGAGAATATGACATAAAAATATAATGCTACAAAATTATAGTGTGAATGTATGAGAACAATTAATGGAAGAAAAAAATAAAAGCTTTAAGGCAAAGAAATAAGAGGTGTAAGAATATTGAATGCCCAGATTTATTATGGAGGTTGCAGATTAGTAAATTGCCTGTTAAGGAAAATATGCCTTATAAAAAATAAATGAAAGAACATCCCCTGGATTTACTATTCCTCCATGCAGGACTAGCTTAGTGCTGCATGGAGGTGGCCGTTTAGGAGCAGGACGGCAGCATGCCATGCATAGTAATGAGGCGCGCTGTCTGAGCTCCTAGTCCTACATGGAGCGTGTAAGAGTGCAGGGGGCATGTCTGAGAGCAGAGCTTTTAGAATATACATGCCCCCGCAATGAAGAACAGCAGAAATGGGTCAGAAAGGAGTGAGACTGCTCATAGGTGTCTGCATATCCCCACCAAAAGTCCCCCTTGTGTAAAACAGGAACAGTATACATAAATTAAAAGAACAAACCCTTTATTTTTTTTTTCTTATAAAAATCCCATGAAAGCTAACCATAGGTGCACGGGTGTGCCCATCGCTTAGCTTAAATGGCTAAAGAGGATAACAAGGAAGATATGTGCAAGTGAAGCATCATAGCAATAGTGTAGTGGGCAGTGCATTTGCCTTACGAGCAGGCATTCCCGGTTCAAGTCCCACTACAGCACATTCCATTTTCCATGGCAAAGCATGTTATGATCAATATTTATGTTGCAAAACCCACTAAATAACATATTTTTATGAACTGTAGTACTGCAGTAAAGGCACATGTGAGTTGTCAGTGTCATAATGAATAAAGCACTAGTAAGCAGGTTTAAGCCCTAATAAGTAGTAGTAAACATATTTAAGCACTAGTAAGTGAGTTTAACCCTGTTTGTGCAGGGGTAAGCAATGCGCACACAGGTTAAGCAATTTTAAAGCTAACTCTCTGTAAGTATATGTGACCAGAGGTTAACAGTGCTTACCATCAAGCAAACCCATGCAAACATGCTTACAAATGCCAAAATGCCTTAATCACTGCATCCAACAGCCCTTGTTCTGGTCATCAATAAAATAAACAGCCATGCAGGTCTCAAACCCAGAACCCTATACACCATAGTCAGAGTAGTTAACCACCAAGCCATCACAAAAGCACCGAAGAATGAGGTATCAGCAAACAAGTCTTCACCATAGTAAAACCAAACTGAACCTGTGAAAGGAATCAGTATACAGACATATGTGCCTTAACCCACTACATAACATAAATATGTGAACCAGAGTACTGCAGTAAGGCCAGAAGTCAGGTGTAATTGTAATAGAGTGTCGAAGTCCCAAATAAAACACAAGGACCACATACAGTGTACGTACATATGAATCATAGATACCAGGCATACATATAAGGTGTAATGAATAATAACTCAATGCCAAAAAGGAATTATAATGCAAAGTCTAATGTAAGCAATGCTAAGTACTGCACAGGCCAGCTTATGAGCTGTAAGCAATGTGTAGGCCAGCTAACTCAATGTGCCCAGTGTTATATCCCTTTAAATAATGCCAACCCTAGGTAAGTGGGTTTGCCCATGGCTTAGCCTTTTCAAAACCAGCCAATCACAGAAAAGTGCGGGAAATAAGCCCTGCTTAAACTCAAGAGGTAGGAATGCATCTCATAACTGGTTGTAGTTTCACCTTGCAGGCACAATGGCAGTAAGGGGAGAAGGTGTGCACTTCCGGGTGCAGCGCTGGTGCATCCAGGAATCCAAAGTCATGGCAGGACTCCTTGTCAAAGACCATGATCAGAGACTGCTGCAGGGCCAGTACCAGGGCTCCCAATATAAGGCGGAGGCATGGGACTGTCTTGCCCGCAACCTCACCCATGCCACACATACCCCGAACTTGTGAGCAGGTCAGGCATCACTATGCCGACCTGAAGTGGCATAAGGGGGCCCTCTTGGTGGAGTGACTCCAAGAGGCTAGAGTGGCAGGGGATGTTCCAGTCATGCCTAAGTATCTCCCCACTATGTGTGTAATAATTGCCAGCTCAGGTATAGCATGGATAGGTATGGCTAAATATTCCTCTTATGTCTCCCATAGCTGTAATGTAGTAGGCTGCGAACCAGGAGGCCCACGTCAGTCGACTGGCAAAGTTGTAATGCGAGGCATGTCAGTAATACTCATGCAATTACTGTCACAGGAAATAAAACTAAATGTAGTAGTAAATTAATTGCATGTATAAAACCTGTATAATTCAAGGCAAATACTGCATACACTAGAGATTATGGCAGGAAGAGTCTCATATCATTTGGATGCCAATAAAAGTGTAATAGCCTGACAATAAAGGTCTAACTGCTGGTCTGCATGTGTATACTCTGGTATCATATGGTAATGTAGATTAGCAATCATGTAATAGTACTGTAGTATCAAGCACTGTTACTCATACTATGCACCATAAATTGAATGTGTATATGACAGGTGTAATCCTCAGAGGCCATTTAGTGCAACTGAGAGACGCATAAACAGAAAACAGGGAAAATACAGACAACAAAACCCAAATAGCACATGCAACTGAGATGTTTGTCAAAGACCATGATCAGAGACTGCTGCAGGGCCAGTACCAGGGCTCCCAATATAAGGCGGAGGCATGGGACTGTCTTGCCCGCAACCTCACCCATGCCACACATACCCCGAACTGGTGAGCAGGTCAGGCATCACTATGCCGACCTGAAGTGGCATAAGGGGGCCCTCTTGGTGGAGTGACTCCAAGAGGCTAGAGTGGCAGGGGATGTTCCAGTCATGCCTAAGTATCTCCCCACTATGTGTGTAATAATTGCCAGCTCAGGTATAGCATGGATAGGTATGGCTAAATATTCCTCTTATGTCTCCCATAGCTGTAATGTAGTAGGCTGCGAACCAGGAGGCCCACGTCAGTCGACTGGCAAAGTTGTAATGCGAGGCATGTCAGTAATACTCATGCAATTACTGTCACAGGAAATAAAACTAAATGTAGTAGTAAATTAATTGCATGTATAAAACCTGTATAATTCAAGGCAAATACTGCATACACTAGAGATTATGGCAGGAAGAGTCTCATATCATTTGGATGCCAATAAAAGTGTAATAGCCTGACAATAAAGGTCTAACTGCTGGTCTGCATGTGTATACTCTGGTATCATATGGTAATGTAGATTAGCAATCATGTAATAGTACTGTAGTATCAAGCACTGTTACTTACACTATGCACCATAAATTGAATGTGTATATGACAGGTGTAATCCTCAGAGGCCATTTAGTGCAACTGAGAGACGCATAAACAGAAAACAGGGAAAATACAGACAACAAAACCCAAATAGCACATGCAACTGAGATGTGAACTGTTGTATTTTTAGCACACACAGCCATGGTTCGAATCCTGTCAGTGGTAGTACTCTGCATTCAGAATCATACCCCACAACTGTACAGAAATGGTAATATCCAGTAAAGTGGTCCATATCTGTTGCCTATCAACCTGTCCCCCTGGGAAATCAGTGGGATGCTCCCAGACGTATAGGCAGCAAGCAGAAAATACAACTGATTGACACACATCTATGAGAACTAAGCTGGCACACTAGCAACTCCACAATACCATATGAGACTAAGAAGCCACACATGTCCCATTTACACCCCAACTTGTCAAGCTGTGATCAGAGTGTGTACAGTAACAGAGTGAGATGTATGTGCATAATAGTAATGTGGAATCTGGTACTGTGTGTGAGAACATTCAGGTAGTACTAATAAACATTTCTCCCACAGGTCTGTCAGATACTAACACTGTGCCCAGAAATACAAGAATGATACCTAGTACTGGTACTGTTTACATTGGTATTGTATGGCAGTGCGACTGATGCAGTTGCTCTGAATAATGAGGTATTACACCACTGTCACCCACACTGTCCTACAACATATAACTGTCTAGGAAATCTGTATAAGAGTGATGTAATACAAGGTCAGAATGCAAAAGCACAGGAGATTAATAAGACAAAAAGCAGATAGGAGATTATACAGCAATATCTATATAGCAGTCACGACTGTGATGGACAGTGGTTAAGTTGTAGCAGACACAGCCATAGTCTGAATCCTGGGAGTGGATGTAGGCTGCATACAGAATCATATCCCACAACTGTACAGATGAGGCCAGAATGTCCAGTATATGGGCTCATATCTGCTGCCTGTCCTTCTGGTAAGTCTGTGGGATGATCTCAGATGTTTAGCCAGCAAACAGGAAATACAAGTGATTGTCAAACACCTATGAGAACAAATCTGTCACTGTAGCAGCCCCAAAACTGTTAGGAGAGTAATATTTCAAGTATGTCCTATCTACACACCCATGTTGTCAAGCTGTGACCAGAGTGCGTACAGTAAAAGAGTGAGATGTATGTGCATAATACTAATGTGTAATCTGGAAATTTGTGTGGCAACAGTCAGGTAGTGCTAACAAACATTTCTGCCACAGGTACATTAGATATGAACACTGTGCTGAGAAATACAGACCATTACAATCTGTACTGGTACTGTTTACTCTGGTAATGTATGGAATTGTGAATGTTTCAATTTCTCTGAATAATAAAGTATCACTGATCATTGTCACCCACACTGTGCTACAGAATATAACTGTGTAGGAAAGTATGTATATGTGTGTGTCAAGTCACTAAAGGTGGAAGAGGGCAATACTCTAGATATGTCCTGGTACACCAGCATGTGGTCAACATATGGCCAGAGTCTGTGCAGAAAGAGTTGGATAGCTATGTGCATAACATCAACCCAGAATCTGGGAGTATGTGTAGAAACAGTTAGCTAGTGTTAACAAACATTCCCTCCACAGATATACTAAGTAAGAGGTGTATACTGCAGGTAAAACCAGATCATGTATAATGATGATGATGACAACCATCATTGTCCAAACTAAAGCTATATGGTAGTGTAGTAAGACTTGTAAGGTACACATAACAGCACTGACTAGGAAAGTAATGTGGACTGCAGGAATATATGAGTTGTTAATTGACATCTTTCTCTCCCCCCATCATATCTCCAACAATAATCAACATACCCATCCCAACTGGTATGTAATGAAACCTATGTTCCGATACTGTCCAATTGTTTGATAAATATATTAATGGTTCCTATGCATGTGCTATATTGAACTATTCCAACACTGGTAGCATGGTGCCATCAATGTACCTGCATGCTGTTCTTATTACCGCTGTGGTCCCATATATGCATGTGTTCTGTTTGCTATGCAGCTGTTCCATATCTGGTGTCTGGGTTAATGGGAATATCTATGCATGCTGTTATACCTAACCCTGAAATGTGCTGACTATTACTAGCCCACATATGATGATGAAATCTAAACACTATAGCACGCTTGGGAAGGCCGGTCCAAGAGGACCCAGCTGTCCCACCTCAACTCGCCATAGCACTGGGCACTAGCATGTCTGGGGCCCAACCTGAGACCTCCCTGTCCGTTGGTCCTGCACCACCTTTGGACGGAACTGCCTCAGGGGATGGGTTTCGCCCCCCCCGGGAGTGGGCATGGACAGGCATTTGTCACGCATTGCCATGTCGGGGTCGTGGTGCGTAGTGAGATCAACAAGCAGTTTGGTGATCTTCTACGCCAGCTCGAGGGCTGCATGTCACAATTAGAGAGTCAGCCTGGCTCTGTGACTCAGCCCCCAGCACAGCCACCTTCGGGGCTGAGAAGGTGCAGTAGTGCCTGCCCATGGGTGGGGACCTCAGTCCCAATGTTTCCACTAGGGGGCTCATGGGCTTCCGATTTATGGGCTTCCCATTTCCCAACACCCCTCCCCATCAAGGTGTTTACCCCCACATGTGTCATATACCACCCCTGTATGCGTCTTGTTTGTCTTGTCTGTTAACCTACCCAACCTACCTCCCCAAATATACCTACTTCTCCTCCCCAACATCCCACTGTCACCTGAAAAAAAGGGCAATCTGTTCCCACAAAAAAATCTTGTCTCATACATAGCTGTCCATTTCGCACACATGTCCACTGGACACATTTAACCCAGTCTAATTGGCATCACAACTTATTTTTTTTGTCCTCACCCCCTCCCAGGGGTTTGATAGTCCAAATCTAACTCCAAATTCAGTGTATATGCACAGCTGTTGCTGTACAAGAATTGGACAGCTATGGACCTTCCCTACACCCTTCCTACACATCCCTGGCTATTTTTCCCTGCTGTCTTTCCGTCTTTGTGCCCCTTTTTTCACCACTTTCCTATCAAACCCTTTTTCTTTTCTTTTAAAGAATTTAGCCCGGGGGTAAGCAGGAGTAAGTACTTTTAAGCAGCAGTAAGTGGGTTTAAGCCTGTTTGCATGGAGGTAAGCAATGCCTACACAAGTTAAGCACTTTAGAAGCTAACTGAGTATAAGAAACTGTAACCGAAAGTTAGCATTGCTTACCTCTGCGCAAACCCACCAAATCTGCTTACAACTGCTTTAAAGTGCCTTAATCACTCTGTATCCAATGGCCTGTATTCTGCCCAGCAACAAAATAAACAGCCTCTGCAAGTCTTGAACCCAGGACCCTGCACACCATAGCCAAAGTGATTTACCACTAAACCATGTCAGATATACATAACCCTGATGTTTTCAAACACATATCATCCAGCCCAGTCATACAACAGTACAGAGAAAGTATTCTAACATTTAGATGTATGTGTGTGTGTGTGTGTGTAAATATATTAATATCTAAACAGATACAACATATCTATATACATGTATATATATATATATATATATATATATATATATATATCTGTGTGTATATATATATATATATATATATATATATATATATATATATATATATATATATATATATATATATACATATATAAAAATATATATATATATAAAATATATATATATATATATATATATATATATATATATATATATATATATATATACATATATATAAATATATATGAACATATATAAATGCAAATGCCTACATCTATAGATATGTATGTCTACATCTATATGTCTAAATATATACGGCAGGTGATATATATATGTCAGCAGATTTTATATATATATATATATATATATATATATATATATATATATATATATACTGCAGTGGTGGTGCTGCGGTAGCATTGTTGCCTCACAGTTAGACATTGCCCGTTCAATTCTCAGTTAGAGCGTCTTCTGTGTGACGACATGCGTGAATGGATGTTCCTTCATTGAAGGTTGTGTGTTAGGCCCGGCAAGCCAGCACGTAAAACTCTACTGCCAATCATTAGCGGACTGGAGTTCCACTGTGGCGACCCCTAACTGGGAAAAGCCGAAAGACGCAAATTTTATATATGTATATAGATATATATATAGGTATATACAGACATACATCTGTAGATAACAATGAGGAAATAACAAAAACATATATGTCCACATGCAATGTTTATGGGGTTGAGAGGACCCAAACAATATACGTCATGTATGAATAGGTATACCCCCCCACAGCCAAACACATCCCACCTGCAATACACTACCAAGTGTTGCATATCCCATAACCAGGACCAGACACGACATGGGCATCCCTAGGACACATATACACAGACACATATATGCAGCTACAGATATACATATATATATATATATATATATATATATATATATATATATATATATATATATACAGAGAGAG
Organism: Protopterus annectens; assembly: GCF_019279795.1. Taxonomy (NCBI): domain Eukaryota; kingdom Metazoa; phylum Chordata; order Ceratodontiformes; family Protopteridae; genus Protopterus; species Protopterus annectens. The sequence goes on along the minus strand of NC_056730.1, from coordinate 1,085,962,724 downwards.
AGAGAGAGAGATGTAACTACACATGCACACAGATATATGTACAGTAAGTGACATATGTAGCATGTGCACACAATATGGAGCAGCCGCTATTCCTACAGTTACCACCTTACCAACTGGAGACTGTATGAGCCACCCATACAAATGACATTTATTGCCTGCAACATATACCCACAGAGATATCAAAGGATATAACACCACACACACGTATGCATAAATGGGAAAGCTTTATTTGTATACTATTACAGTTATATATGCCATGTCATATAGCTCTTTAGGCATGGACATCCATATAAACTGAGTAATGCAACTGTGAAACAGTTATACTAATATAGTAGTCTGGAAAAGTTAACAGATGTTGCTGTCCAGGCCAAAGCCATCAAGTAGTACAATAGTAAAGACAGACCGGGCCACAGGATACCAAACAATCAATGGTAAGTAATGCAGGTGTATAGTTCAACAGCCTCTATCTACACTCTGTAGACTATCCCTAGGGGTTAAAAACCTCAGTTGACACACTGGAATGTAACTGTACATATCAAGGCACAATTGACACCATCACAAGAACACTGGCAAACAGAGCAATCTGTATGGCAGGTGGCAGTAGGCCTGCATTTAACCAAGGTGGATTGTATGGTAATGTACATCCATATACTTCAAGGCAGCGTACCCCTGATAGTCTTCAGGACTTTGGGCTTTCAGGATTCTGTAGCATTCCCATATACATATATGTATATATAGATATATGTATACATATCTATATATATATATATATATATATATATATATATATATATATATAGATAGATATATATATATAGCTATATATATGTATGCACATCCTATGTGTACAGATATACCTAGTTATGTTGGTATAGATATAGATATCAATAACTATATGTGCATACATATCTATTCTGATATACCTACTACTGTCAAAATAAATGTAGATATCCATACATATATGTGCATATGTATCTCTATCTGTATATGTGTAGACATATATTGCTCTGTATATGTATATATCTGGGTGTTTATTTGTATATCTATGTACATATACATATCCATCTATGTATGTCGATATGTATATCTGCATGTCTATACAGATATCTGGATAAGTATAAGTACATATATCATCACCATATGTCCTGAACATGGAGTGTAGCCCTACCTCAGCCCCTGTAGTCCCAACTTCGTAGTGCAAGGGGATGTCAGGTATGTATAGTAGGTATACTTAGAAAAGTATTGCTACTGTAATAGGGATTGTCTTCATAAACATGGTGTGTGTGAGAGGTCACATCTGCTTTTAACATGTGTGCCATTGGCTACTGACAGACATCCTAAGGACATCATAGTACAGCACCACTGCTAGCACATAATGCTCCTGTGGACTACAGCAGAGATAATGGCCAATATATGTGGACAGTCTGACACAGTCTGGACAGTCCAGAGGTATACACATAACCCCTTAGTGCAAGATATGTGGACCAATCCTGACAATGTAGATGGGTATAAGACGTAACTAGTGGTATACATTTGCCCCATAAGTAATGCATTCACACATCCCTGTCTGTCCTGCCACATAATAACTGCTGGTAAGGAGGCGCCATGGCCACATACCACCTACTAGATATTGACATACATCTGTACAGCATCCCACTGCTCTGTCTGACATACATGACTGTTATGGTGGCCTGGCAGCAGTACATCTGGCAAGTAACTGGACATTACATCTCACTGGGTAAGTACACTAAGCTGCTAGGTGTGTAACAAAGAACTGTGCAGGCTACAGGCAGACTGGCTCAACACTGGCCTACATTTCCTATGTGGGAATGCACATGTACCTGCACAGAGATGGCAGGCTCTACAGGCATGCCACAGCACCGAGTAACATACTCCTGTGTGTAAGGGCATCACCACAACCAATGTCAACACGGCCACAGCTACATATGGCATGCTAGCGTATTATTACAGTATATGGACTATCTGTTCGACACCAACTTCATATGTGCCACCCACACACTAACCCTACATATACTGGGCCGCTACACAGTGTGGTCCGCTGCCTGTCTGTGGTATGGGACATGTGTGTGCAAGGCCCTACAAACATGTAAGCCGATAGGGTAACATACAGTGGAGCAGCATGTAATGTCAGATAGAACAGGACCAAGAACAATGACATCTACCACAGTCTGCACACAAGCCAAAGTACATATTAACAATACACACACTGCCGACAATCACCATAAGTACACAGACCTCAGTACTGTACACACAGCCACAGAATGCCCAGGTTATGTCATCAAATATAACCCCTACTATACATTACATGTGTAGCAGTCTGATATCTCACTGGCTTGTTATTAGATATGATGTCACTAATTATGGTGTACAGTATATATTCACCCCTTACTGCATGACATATGTACCCCTTACTGCATGACATATGTACAAAGGTTGTCAGGGTTGTGGCTGGAGGCAAATACACAGGGCCAATATTGACATGTTGCTGTGATAACCTCATACATTTACTGTTGCAACAGGGTTTGTTGCACCATATCTCCTATGAGGGATATGAAGTCAGTAACTCTCATGGCTATCACCATCTACAGACTGCAATCCTCACACTACCTTCTGCAGTTCACTGATAGGTGCTCTGTGGGTAACACCTGAAACAAAAGGCACCACACACTGGCCAGTCTGCAGATGGCCCTACAGATGGGTGTTCCCTCATTAACATAGCACTGACATGGCAGGTATGTAAACATGTAGGACAGCCATATCCACACACACCCTGTTAAACCAACATTACTCCAAATGCAGTATAGCAGCACTTACAGTTTGTAGCCAGGTCAGGTACATCCCCTCCTGTGTGTTGGTCTGTTTCCACAGCGTATGTTGTTACAGATAAACCCCAATCCATCTGAGATGCTGTTTGCCAAACAAACAATTGAGTTCCTGCTCACAGTGAATGAAAGGCCCAACACCAACATGATGTTCCTAGACATTGGTGTGTGTTTCCATGCAATTGGCTATGGGAATCTTACCACAGCTGTTCCACATGCAATCAGCTAGAGGATGGCTGAAATTTGTGCAGAGACCATCAGCTGATCCTGAACATCACTTAAAATACACATGCTGCTGCCTAAGCAAAACAGGTGTAAGTTTCCACATCCACCAGAGAGGGAGTAAGAGAGGCACACAGAGGCACAGAAATGCCAGGGCGGGGTGGGAGAGTAAAACTTATGCATGTTTGTGTCACACACCTACCAGTACAGGGTATCAAACCCCCGACGACTATGCAGTGCTATCACATTTTCCTGCAGTTATTGGATGCGCCACGTAGGTTACATGTCGAGGAGTCCTCAGAACGTATATGTGATGGTGAGTGACATCTGCAACAGGGATACGGTAGCTATGTGGTAGGTGTAGTACCCATGCCTGCCCACATGAACAGGTGTCAACGTCAACACAGCCACACTCTCACAGAGATGCACACACAATGCCACACTTGGCAGGGTCAGGAATACAACTCATCTCTAGTGGGATTGTCACAACGCAGTACTGTGCAGGTATAACATGCACCACAGGGGTCATACAGGGGTATGCAAAGGGTATGTGGAGGTGTCTGACATCAGACAGCATGCTTCAGTATGACAATGGGGGTTGTAGTGAGTGTGAATGTGGTCATATGCATCATACATCACACAATCAGACAAGGGTGCCAGTACTGACATGCATGTGTGCACTGCTTCATGGGTGTGTTGTGGTTAACGGTGCCAGATGGCTATGCAAGGCTAGGTGATGGGTATACATTGGCATCAGGCCACATGACAGTGGTCTGCATTGTGGCTCAGGTCTGTAGTGTCTGAGTTGCCCACACAGATGGGTATTGTATTCACCATCCAGTCACCTGGGTGGCTATTGCGTGTGGCCAACTCTGTGCATTGCTTGCCATGTATGTGTTCCTTAGTCCATGATATGAACAGTGTCTGGGATGTGCACACCTCCCACATGCATGTACAGTGACGTGCGGAACTGTACCTGGGGTGTCTGGCCCACATTGTGTACACAGATCGTTATCATCAGATGTGCCCATCCTGGCCTCGTGTGGCAGGAACTTTTCATGGACAGCAGGTTGGCCCTGTACCTACATTGATAGCATGATACCGGTATTCCCTGGTGTCAGTGGCATCTGTCCATACAGGGCTTGTGTTGCAGGCATGTTATGTCCTTTGTGGGTTACATTTGATGGCACCACAGGTGTTGCAGGTGTCCAGTGGGGAACATGGGGGAGGTGCACTGTCGGCATGAACATGACTATTGGACTGATGGACAGGGTGCCATGCCCTGTGTGGCCCATTGCAATCACACCATGGTTACTATCAGTGGGCAATATGCAGGGTACTACCAACATAGTGGCTGTTGCCTAGGCAAGTGTGTGTATGAGACATGGGTTGAATGTGTACCCTGGGTAATACAAGGGTTGCTAACGTTGTTCAGCTGGCATTGATATCACATTTAGGGATATGGATTTGCACCCCAGCCTCTTGGCTATTTCACATCTGTTATCCCTGTACAGTGGACATTGTGATATATACTTGGCCCACCATATAAGAAGTTTTCAAAACCCACTCCACATTGAGTCCAGTTGTTACACCCTCACAACCACCACCACACAGGATACAAATGACAAACACAGGCACACACACCTGTCATGTCTGGAATTAGAATCTCTACCTAACTAGTATATTAAACTATAGCACTACACTGTTATAGGACATTCCACTGAGATTACTGGAGTTTTTCTTCCCCAGATGTGTATTTCACAGTGAATGACATCAGCAGGATTGCCAAAGTAGGGCATTTGAATTGTAGTGAGTGTGACTAGCCTAAAATGCATTTCTCCCTACACAAACATAGCAGCACACACACAAAGCATCCACAAGTGCCATGTGTGGGGATAGAACCCCTACAAGAGTTCTGTATCACACTACAGCATTATGCTGTTATAGGATGCACCATGGAGATTACTGGAGTGCCCCTTACCCAAAGGTGTATATCACAGTGAATGACATCAGCAGGATAGCCAAAGTAGGGCATTTGAATTGTAGTGAGTGTAACTAACCTAAAATGTATTTCTCCCTACACAAACATAGAAATACACAGAAAACATCCACAATTGTCATGTGTGGGGACAGAACCCCTATCAGAGTTCTATATCACACTACAGCACAATGCTGTTATCGGATGCACCATGGAGATTACTGAAGTACCCCTTCCCCAAAGATGTATATCACAGTGAATAACATCAGCAGGATTGCTAAAGTAGGGCATTTGAATTGTAGTGAGTGTGACTAGCCTAAAATGCATTCCTCTCTACACACAAACTCATTTAACAAGTCTGGAATTAGAACTTCTACCTAACTATTCTATCACACTACAATAGTACACAGTTATAGGAAGCGTTCCGGAGATTACTGGGCTACAACCTTCCCAGAGGTGTATTTCTAGGTGGATGACATCAGCAGCCTTGCCAAAGTAGAGCATTTGGATTGTAGGGAGTGTGACTACCCTAAAAAGCATTGCTCTCTACACATACAGACGCACACAGACACAATTGCCAAGTCTGGGATTAGAACTCCTACCTACCTAATTTAGCACACTACAGAAGTATGCAGTTATAGGACATGCTACGGAGATTACTGGGCTACAATCTTCCCAGAGTCATCTAGGTGGATGACATCAGCAGCCTGACCAAAGTAGAGCAATTGAATTGTAGGGAGTGTGACTACCTTAAAAAGCATTGCTCTCTACACAGACAGACACACACACACAATTGCCATGTCTGGGAATGAAACTCCTAGCTAACTAGGTTATCACACTACAGCAGTACACAGTTATGGGATGTGCCACAGAGATTACTGGGCTACAATTCTCCCAAAGGTGTATTTCACAGTGGCTGACCTCAGCAGGCTTGTCATAGCAGGGCTATGGGGAGGGCCATGTGTGCACATGGGCCATAACCCATTCATATAGAGGTTGACACACACAGGGTCATATCTCACAGGTACATGTATACAGCTGGTAGATGACTACTTCCTTGTATAGTCATGTTGCACAGCTAGCACGTGCACCACATAGTCTGTAATGCTGACAGATACTGGTGGCTAGTATCTACAGTGAGTGACATCTGAACCTCATGTGGTTGTGGCCCTTTGGCTGTGTGCTGGGTGGGACAGGCCTGGATGGCTCCTTGTCACAGTCACCCTCTTACACACATCTATGTACGTCTTCCTTTGGCTTATTATAGTGTGTTGTCCCTAGATATATGTCTGTATTCCTGTCCACTGTGTGTGCAAAGCATGTGTGGTGCATACTGAGGAGTGTCTGCACTAACATCTGCGACTGCCAGACATGTCTGGTCCACTGGTGTTTGCAGACATGGTCTTCATGTGTTTACGTGTATGAGCATGCCCAGTATGCCCATCTGTATTGAATGTGAGGATCGAGTCCAAGTAGTTTGTACTGCAGTGCTGACCTTTGTGTTGTACACCTACAGGTAGCATACTGTTTCTGCAGACTATCCGTCAATCATTTGGCATTGACTGTTACTATATATCTACATAGGATGGGGGGATGCACACCTATTTTTACATTTCTACGTAGGATGGGGGGGCCACACCTGACTATTTCTACATTTCTATACAGGATTGGAGGGAGGCACACCTGACTGTTATTACATTACTACATAGGATGGGGGGGCACACCTGACACTTGTACACATTTGCTATGACTGTACTAGTATGTCAGGTACTCCATTTCATTCTGTATTCTAATCTATCATGCTGACTAAAGGCATACCAGTGTACTACAGATCTTAGCTTTGATTTACCTACGTATTAGTTTCTGACTTCCTACCCTTCAGAACTAACATCCCACTGCCTGACCTGCTGTAGTCTGTCTGTGTAGGCCTGGGGGGAGGTTACCCATAGGCATCATTCAGAGGCCATTGCACAGCCTTTGTTTGTGTTTTTCTACACCTGTCCTGCTGGCTGTGACTGTTGTTGGGTATGTCAACTCCCCTGGCTGGCATGTGTGAGTCACTTATCTTGTAGGTGTCCCAGTATTGAGGGTGGTGCTGCAGGGCTGCCTATGTTGGATGCACATAGTACACGCTCTACACATGGTTGAGCACAGGTAGTGTAATGTTTGGCATCCCTTTTACTATATGTGAGAGTCAGAGAGAGGCGTTATTCCCTGGGTCCCTCCTGTGTCAGTGTATGTGCTATGCATTGCCTCATTGCCAAGGCCAGGGCATACTGGGCACACCTCCTTCTGCCTACTGGGGCAGGCTCAGGTTGTTCCTCCTCCGAGTCACTCTGTGCCTGTGCAGGCCTTGGCAATGGTGGGGGGCTGTGTGGCCCTGCCCTGAACCGTTCTTGGTGCAGCTGTTTCCGCAGGATCATATTGTGTAGCATGGCACATATGAGGACAATTTGGGTACATGTAGCTGGTAAGTACTGCAAGGCTCCACCAGATGTGTCCAGGCACTGGAACCATGACTTGAGCATCCCAAACACATGCTCTACTATAATTCTGGTCTGTGTGTGTGCCTCATTATGGAGTTCTTGTTTGGGTGTGTGTGCATTTCTGATGGGTGTCATCAGCCATGGCTCCAGTGGGTATCCAGCATTCCCCATTAGGTGACCGTGAGGGAAGTCCCCATTGGCAAATCTCTGGTACAGCTGCATCAGATGCCAGATGTGGGAATCATGATACCTTCTAGGGCAGCCAGCACACACATTCATTATTATGCCCTGGGCATCGCACACAACCTGGCAGTTGATGGAGGGGATGCCCTTGCGGTTGATTTTGAGAGAAAAATAGCTAAAGACTCAAAAGTCAATCATAAGGCCTTCTTTAGCTATGTTAGAAACCTGGGAGGAAACTCCCAGATATGCTCAGAACTAGTTCAAAATGATGTGAAGATTACTGATCCTACAGACATTGCCAACATACTGGCTGACAGGTTCAGTGCAAACTTCTCCCCCCCTCCCCCCCAAAAGGAGAGATATCTATACCAAATGGTTGCAGCCCCCCAAACATCTCAAATGCCCAAGTGAGAACTGCTCTCTCCAAAGCAAAACACACAGCATCCATGGGACCTGATGGTGTCCCAGGCTGTGTGCTCCACGAACTCAACGAGGAATTAAACCCACAGCTAGGACAGCTGTTTAATCATAGTCTCACCTCTGGATGTGCACTCAGGAGTGGCGCACTGCGACTGTGGTCCCACTTCACAAAGGCGGTGCCTCCACAGACCCTGGAAATTACCGGCCCATTAGCTTGACAAGCCTTATCTGCAAAGCTACGGAGAGGATCATAATGGACCTCATAAATAAAGACATAGGGAATTTGCAGACTTTGGATCCAACCCAGTTTGGCTTTGTCAAAGGCAGATCATGCCTTTTAAACTTGGTTGACTTCTTCGAAACAGTCACCAAAGCCATTGATGAGGGAAAGGCAGTCCATACAGCCTACCTCGATCTGGCGAAGGCCTTCGACACAATACCCCACTTGGGTATCATTGAAAAACTCATCAGCTTAAATGTTAACCCATATATCACAAGATGGGTTGCAAACTGGCTGAGCGACAGAACCCACAGGGTCAGAGTTGCTGGCGCCATGTCAGACTCAAAGCCTGTCACAAGTGGTGTCCCACAGGGCTCAGTCCTGGGCCCACTCTTGTTTGGCATCTACTTTTCTGAAGTACAAGCAAACACAGAAGAGTTATGGCTGACAAAGTTTGCAGATGACTGCAAACTGGGCGCCGTAGTCGAAAACACATCTGACACAGATATCCTTCAGAAGGGTCTCACAGAAACAGATGACTGGTGCCAGAGCCATGGCCTAAAGTTAAATGCCAAAAAATGCATACTCATACCCTTCGGGAAAAACAAGGTTACCCCTAGCTATCATATAGGTGGTAATCCTCTGAGCACAGAAGAAGTTATCAGGGACCTGGGGACCCAGGTTGACAGTAGCCTGTCATTCGACACCCATGTAGCTAAAGTAGTTAGGAAGACCTTCTACATTGCCCACCTTATCATGAAGGGATTCACATCTAGATCAAGGGAGGTCATAGTCTCCCTATACTCATCACTCATCAGACCAATGATTGAGTACAATGCCCCATTCGGAATGTATCTGACCCGACACTTGCAGCAGCTGGAGAGGCCACAAAGTTCCTCACCAAAAGGATAAAGGGTCTCAAAAATCTGTCCTATGCTGCCCGACTGAAAGAACTCCAGCTCTATTCAGTCGCTTACCGCTTGCTCAGAGGTGACCTTTGCCTGACATACAAGGCCATGTCTAACCCAGATTTGATGAATATGCTTCACCTCAAAAAATCTAGATCCGTCAGAGCCACAAGGGCGGGAGACTTAAACCTCGACACGGCTATTAATAGGACGTGCTGGAGGGATAGATTCATCACCCAAAGACTCCCTATGCTGTGGAACAAAATCCCGGTATATGTGAGGCAGAGCACCTCACTGGCCTTGTTCAAGAGAAATCTTGACCAATGGATGGGAGATCGCAGATATACTCCAGGGATTACCTCAGTGTCACTGCTAGACAGAGGCACAGCAAAATAATGGGTATAGTTCCCCATACAAAAGGGGTGGCATAAGCCACAAAACTATGGGCTAGGCTTATAAATGCCCTCGGGCAGATAGCCTAGTATGAACCTATGAACCTATGAACCTATGTAGACCCTACCCCACTCACCGGGTGGTGCTTTGATGCATATGTGCATGCAGTCTATAGCACCCACTACCTCAGGGTATTCTGCTATTTGGTGGAAAAGTTACATATTGCTGGCCAACGCCTCACAGGTGTTGGGGAAATATACGTGCTCACCAACATGTGCTGAGATGGCATCCTGGAACTGGTGGAGTACCCTGGATGCTGATGCCTGTGAGATTCCCATCATATCCCTGGTTGGCCTTTGGAAGGTATCTGTTGCTAGTATTCCTAGGCCTACACATACCTTGGTATCCACTGGGATGGGTCCCCTCTGTTAGTTCTGTCTGTGAGGCATGGCTGGCACAGCTCAACAATTTGCTGTAGGAGGTCCCTGTCCACCCTATAGCTCTCCACTATCTTCAGCTCATGTAGCCCCTGGTAGGTTACCCTGGGTCTGTACACTCTTCTCTGTCTCCTCACTGTGGGTTGGTCAACAGCATTCCATTCCTCACCACACTCAGCCTCTTCCTCAAGTTGTTGTATGATAGCTATTGCAGCCCCTATCATTTTGCTATTGTGAGTGTTAAAAGTTCACCACTTATTTACACCGGTGGTGTAGAGTGTGGGAAACACCAGCAAGGAAGATGTTTGCATAGTTTACAGTAGTGTTTTGGGCTGGGCTAGTCTGCTGCCTGTGTAATTGGCTGATTCTGATACATTTCACCTGCCAGCTATGCTAGTTCTCCTAGATTACCTTCCTACTGCTGTTTTCCCTTCCCAGTGCCTTCCTGTTTAAGCCCAGGGGTGCACCATGCAAACAGAGTGCTCAAATTTGCACAGAGCTGCTAGTTCCTGGTTTAACTTTTGTTTTAAACTTTTAAAACCTGGTGCGTGGTGCGCACACCCGCTTAAGCAATGTACAGAATGCTAGGCAGAGTCAGACACACCCCCTTGCTTAGCTGTGCTTAGCTAGGAGCAAACCTGAGCCACAGGGCTCCAATCCGTTTACAGTATACCTGACACACACCCTCATGATGTCAGCTAACTTCTAGGCTTGCACCAAGCTATTCCTACTCTTGCACTGTTGGGACTTGACTAGTATGCTGGGGAAAACTGGGATTCACTATCATTCCCCTTATTTGCATAGGATTGCCTGCTAATGCATAGTTGCATGTCTCACACTGAGCCTCCCCCCTTAGCAACCACTACTCACTGGCCATGTTGTCTTCTGCCTGCCATTGACTTGCATGGCAGAATAATGATTTTAGTTAGAATTTTAGATTTATTTTGTTATTTTCCCCCCAATCCCGTTTGCGCACCACTGCCCTATGCTTAAACAGCTGAGATCAGCTAAAAAAAAATAAAAGTTGATTTTTTTTTATTTTTTATGTTGTTTGCAATGTCACTGGCCTTATACTTGGCCATTGGCATGCTTCCTGACTGATATGCAGCCTTTATTTGGAGCTGACATGGCTCAGTTTTGGATTTTGCAGAAATGTAGTCGGTTACTAACGGAGAACATTTTTGAAGATTGCACTAGTCCTGCACGGCCGGTTGCAAGCTTCCTAGATCGCAAATTCACCTCATTTGCATGGATTTCTCCTGCAAATGGGGTGATTTGCATAAAGGGGCTTAGTCCGTGCAGGACTAGTGCAGGAGCGCTCGTGCACGCCCCTGCAGGCTGTTCCTGGATTGCACAGCAGACATATTGCCTGCTAGAGCTCCTGCGCTGATCTTGCACGCCATGCAAGTCATAGAGAATCTGGGGGCATGTCTTTTTTGTGGAAAGTTAGAAACAACAGAACATGTTTTCTTAACATGCAAAAGAGTTAAATATTTATGGAAAAACTAATAGAAAATAAAATAGCTAAAGAATTGTAAGATTATAATCAGATAAATATGGATATGGTGAATATGGTTTCTATGGGAAACACAGTCAAGAATATGTCAATAATTTGGATAAAAATGTTTTGTATTATATGGGCAGTTTGGAATGAGAGACTGAAAGGGATTTTGTTCAATGGAAAGTGGATGTTACCAAATATAATAAGGAAAGTTAAGTGGTGGTTGTGGAGAAAATAGTGGGGGTCTGTACATATGTAAAGAGATGTTAATAATGAAGAAACATAGTGCTTAATTTAAGTTTGTTTTTTTTTTTTAATATGTAAATATGTAAATTATAAACAGTTGTATAAATAAAGAACCCCTACTGTTTTTGATAGGTGTCATGGGGTATTTTACATCCACCTGAGCTACCACCAACTTAGGCCAATGGGGCTTTGGTTTAACATCTCATCCAAAGGACAATGATGTAGCACTGGCGCTATTATTCATTGATATGAAGGCTGAAGCCTGCCACTCAGGTAGTTTTTGGAAAATTTTCCTTTCATTTTTGAAAAGGTGAAGCACAATGTTGAGTCTACTTGTTAAAAATATGGGTTCAGCAAGGTTTAACATTTTATCGAACAAACAATACTTAGAACGGGAAGCCATATGAATCCCCATTTACTAGGAAATCATAAATGAAACACATCCTTTCTTCAGACTGTTGGCCATCTTTTGGAAGAGGACTAAACATGAAAAAAAATGGGAAAGTAAGGAATACATTTTGATACCTAGGAAGTCAAATACTAGACTGGAGAAATTAGGCACAGTTTAACTGGGGGCATAACCAGATGAAATGCTAAAATTCACAGTAGGCACCTAACATTAATAACACTCACAGGGGAGTCAGTTACAACCTTCTAAACAAAAAGAAAAAAAACATGTTATGAGTTAAAAATAATGCTAGGTTCTGCATAAAAATTTGTGATTTTTTATGGGCTCTTCATTAAATCATGTGCCCTCTCAGAAGGACAGAGCATGTTATATCTAAGGCCTTTTAATATTTGAGGAAGGCCTTGCAAAGTAGAAGGGATTAGTGACACTAATTATTTTTAAACATGTATTTAAGTATATCCATCTGTCAGTTTGCTTATTTTGTCATTTGTAGCTTGAGCATATACCATGTAGTTCTAGAATTTCCAATAGTCAGTGTTATCTTTTACAAAAACTGGACGTTTTTATTCATCTCCATTAGTGTAGTAGATTTTTGTGATTTATTTAATAATTTGTTTCACAAATAGATGTCACACGTTGCACAAGGGATGATCTAGAAATAAGTGTAAAGAGGTATGCATTACACAACAGTACAAAGGGATTTTGTTCCCCCTTGCACTTTTGAAGGATTCTATCATCCCTTCCATTGTTTTGTAATAGCAGATGGCTAAATAGCAGGGTTCAGCTGCTACCTCCCAGTTCTGTTTGTTTCTACTGATATATTTGTAAGTTTCAGAATCCTGCCTTTCAGAACTTTAATATAAGGTAAATTTAAATGCCATGTCTTTGCTAAGCGGGTTTGCTGGCACTTAGCTTAGCTCAGCATATTCAAAACCATCCAATCATAGCAAAGGGTGAGAAATCAACCCTATTTAAACCTCACAGGCAGGAATACAGCTCATATCCAGTTGTAGCTCCCCACTGTAGGCACTATGCCTGGTGTTGGAGAGGGTGTGCGCTTTTGGGTGCAGTGCTGGGGCATACAGGAGTCCAGGGTCGTGGTCAGACTCCTTGTAAAAGACCATGATGTCAGAGTGCTGCAGGACCAGTACCAGGGCTCCCAATACAAAACAGAGGCCTGAGACCATCTCACCCGCGATCTCACCAGTGCCACTGGCATCTCTTGAACTGTTCAGCAGGTTGACACCACTTTGCCAACTTGAAGCAGAGGAAGAGGGAGCTCTTGGACCAGTGGGTTCAAGAAGCATGAGCAGGGAATGCTCCAGACATGTATAAGAATAATTATTGATAAGTGTTTTGCAAAGTCCAGCCTGTGTATGTGATGGATAGGTATGCATAAATATTTCTCGATCTTCTGTACAGCTCCAGCTGAGAGGGCTGAAAACCTGGACGCTAATGCCAGCAGACTGCTAAGGCTGCATCATGAGGCTGGTGAGTAACAATCTAGCTTGTAGTATTCAGGGCAAATCAATAGAAATGAGTAGAATGTCACCTTGCAGTGTTTAAAAATGTGTATGGTTTATACTGAATAAAGGAGATAATAGTACATTAATAGTTCTATACAGGTTATATATCAATAAAAGTTAAGTACCTGTCAATAAAAGTCAAAACCCTGGACTAGTTGTGATTACTTTGGTATTGTATTAATTGAAATGTGTACATGTTATGCACAGCAACTATAGTTCTGAAAGCATTAAACAATCAAGGCTCATCTGACAAAGATTGTGGATTTGCAACAAAACGAAGAGGAAACGCAGTGTATACGGCAAAATAACTTAAATATTTAATATAAGACAACTCACAATAACACTTCTGATGAAGCTTACATGGGATAGGTGAAAGCGCTAAACTCTTAGATTTTGTTTGTATTATCATCTTTTTTCCGTGGTAGTGTGCTATTGTGAGTTGTCTTATATTAAATATTTAAGTTATTTTGCCATATACACTGCGTTTCCTCTTCGTTTTGTTGCAAGAGAAGATAGCGTCAGTGTATATTAGTAATTTTGTTCTTCATTGCAACCATTCATATTTCAAAGATTGTGGATTTGTAAAACAGCAGATTAATATGAAATGATGCATACACCAATATCTGATATCTGAATAGTAATGTTGTGTTAACCATTTTTTTCCACACTGTGTTCTGTCAAAGTATGGATACGCAGTATAAGATTTGGCTATGCATGAATGCCAGAATTACAAGGTCAGATTGTACAACCAAGAGAGTATTAGACAGAAAACAATCAAACAAAAGACAGCAGTTTCTCAATAGTTCATTCGGATGAAACACAAACTTGTTATATTTTATGCACAAACAGGCACGGTTTGAATACCAGGAGTGGTAATAAGCTGTATGCATAATTTCACCCAGGATTTTGTGAATATGTGTAGAAACAGTCAGGTAGTGTTAACAGAAATTTCCTCCACAGGTCTGCCAGGTAAGAAATGGTATAAAGTAGCTATAAAAAGGATGTAGTTATACTGTGTTCAGCACCCACTCTCCAACCCCAAAGCTGCAAATGAGAGCAAGATAAGTACATACACCAAGTAGTCTCCCCCAAGAAATGTTCCTCAAGTGTCATGCTGTCACACACACACACACACACACACACACACACACACACACACACACACACACACACACACACACAGTATAAGTGCACATATGTAACCCTGACTAAGTGAATATGGGTAGAAACTGTCAGGTAGTGTTAACAAAAATTTCCTCCACAGATCTGCCAGGTAAGAAAAGGTATAAAGTAGCTATAAGAAGGCTGTAGTTATACTGTGTTCAACACCCACTGTCCAGCCCCAGGGCTGAAAATGACAGCAAGATAAGTCCATACCCCCAAGTAGTCTCCCCCAATAAATGTTCCTCAAGTGTCACTCTGTCACAACTAGTGGTCACTGAAGAAGGCTGTAATTATACACTGTGTACAAACATGCCACTGCCCAACCCAAGGCCAAAGGTTGTTGTAAAGTGAGGTAATACCTGTAGAGTAATGATTAGAGCAATGATAATTAAAGTTGTGAGCACTTCAAGTATATATAGTTGTTAATTGACATCTCTCTCTCTCCCCACCTTATCTGCACCAATAATCTAAACACATAAATCAGTGGGTATGCTTTCACCAAACCCATTGTTGAGACATGTCCTACTGTTCTACAAATACTGAAATGTTTTTCTATTAATGTCACCTGTTCAAATACTTCCATTGGTGGCCTGTTGCTATCAATGTAACCTGCATGCTGTTATAATGCCCACTCTGGTTCCATATATGCATGTGTTCTGTTTGATATGCAACTGTTCCAAATCTGTTGTTTTGGGTTATGGGAATACTCATGCATGCTGTTATAACTAATCCTAGAATGTGTTTTTCATGACTAACCAACATATGTTCCAAAACTGCAACACTATAGCACATCTGGGAAGGTCGGTCCCAGTGGATCCACCACTCCCACCTCATCTGGCCGTACCACCAGGCCCCAGCACATCTGGGACCTAACCCGGGAGGTCCTCATCTGCTGGTCATGCACTACCTTTGGGTGGAACCACATCAGGGAATGGGGCTTGGCCCCCCCAGGCGTGGGCGTGGACAGTATA